>NC_041066.1:21284342-21584342 GCF_900634775.1 Gouania willdenowi
TGACGGGATAATTGTACATGATGGATTACGAGATAAAAAAAAAAAGTAAATATAGCAGGATTTCACAGCAGGTGCAACGAGAAGAAAAGGCTGACTCTGGAGGTGTCAAACTCACATTGATTTGCCATTTTTGATAGCGTTGGTATGATTTATTAATTAGTATTCAATGTAATGTAAACATTTAGTTCAGAATGCTACACAATGATGGAAATGAACATATGGAGCCACTAATATGACAGAAAACCCCCGACTATTCACATAAATCCATCCAACCTGTTAGAAAAACAGACTTTTTTTGGCTTTAATGTCACATTTTGTTTCAATCTGTTTCATTCTAACCATCAGATTTAGAACAATTAATTTGTCTTTATTTCAGAGACTAACAAGAAGACAAGATACTGCAAAAAAAAAAAAAGTGTGATATCTTGTTGTATTTTTGATTAGATCTGTGAAAGGACGACTGATTAATCAGTGACAAATAATTGAAATTGGATATTTAAATGAGTTGCACTAATAGATCACAGAAAATGTGCAACTGTGGGGAAAAAAAACAAACAAACACGAAATACAATGTCAAGACATGTTGACACACTAAAACAAAGGTTCTCAACAGGTGGGTAGCGGACCAGGGATTTGCAATTACAAAAAAATAGAAAGAAATAAGCAATGACAAAAGAAAAATTCAGGAAGTGCCATCTATTCTTACCTTTAACAGTCACATGGTACGCACGGTTCCTTCACTACTACTTTTTTCAATGCATTTGGAATTGTATTACACTTTTTTACTCTTTGTGGATTAAAAATTGATAGTGAATTAGTTTTAAACCCTAAAAACTAATTTATATCTGCAATTAATTTATCTTAATTCCACAGCTGCTTATTATCCTTTGGGTCAATTTGACTCCATTTAATGTTTTTCATTAAAAAAAAAAAAATGACTTTTTTTTTGCTTCATATTTCATCATAGTTCTTGTGAGAACTTTCCTACACCATGGACATAAATGTGTGTGCATGTATGACCTACTACTCACACCTGCCAGAGTAGAACTGATATTTCCCTCACTGTGGGGGGCGGGTTATTGCTGCAAGGACATCGGTAGTACATGCAAACTAAGGGAGGAACAAACATCTAAAAGCATGGTAGCCCTTTAATCCAAATCATTCCTCATGGTGCTCAGTGTGTGTTGTTATCTGCTCCCTCTCTCTCTTTCGAAATTGTACTGGTTTACTCATACTCAATAATGTTAGTTAATTTGAGAAAATTTGGACGAAAATTGAATTCTTGATTCTAATGTAAACGTCTGTCCTGGTGGTGGCGCTAGAGAACAGGTCAAGATTTCATTATCAAGGGGTTATTTAGATATTCAACAAATAAACAAAGTGCCATGAATCACCAGCCTGTCGACATTTTGTGGCTTGAGTGTCCGCTGGATTAATTAGTTAAAGGTAGGGTTCAAAAGCTCTCATGATTTTGAATGTAGCCTACCCGATGACTCCGCCTTTACCCCTGTCGCCCCTCCCCTCTGTGCTCACGCACATGCATGCGCACAGCTGCTGCAGAAGAGGAGCTCAGCTCATCGCTTGTATTGTGTAGAAACCTCGTTGTCTCATTCAGCAGTAAGTAAACAATAAACTTTACCATTATACTGTATATGTTAAAAAAAACAGACCAAAAACTCTGTTTCATTTCTGTCAGTGGTGACGCGCTTTCAGTGTGAGCTCGTGCATGTGAGGGGTTGAGAACGAGCAGTGAGACAGGGAGACGTGATTGGTTAAAAGTAACGGTTTGTTTGTTTTTTCCATTGGTCGAAGTTATTACAGATTTACAGCTGTTACAGATGATGGATTTTCTTCGTTCCTTTTTCAGAGCACATAAGATAATAGATAAGATAATTTCTGTCAGGACATAAAGACAATTTCAATCAAAAACTTAAAAAGTGTGTCTGGAGGAAATCGCCTACCCTAGCTTTAATAAATACTGATTAATTAGGTATTTATGTAAATCTACTCGTGGGGCCTACCTAAAAAGCCTAGAACTTCAGTTTTATATCATCAGAGGTCGCATTTG
Source organism: Gouania willdenowi (assembly GCF_900634775.1). Lineage (NCBI taxonomy): Eukaryota > Metazoa > Chordata > Actinopteri > Blenniiformes > Gobiesocidae > Gouania > Gouania willdenowi. The sequence goes on from NC_041066.1 coordinate 21,286,411, forward strand.
AAACGTTAAAATCGCAGATGATCAGCTTAATTTAATCGTGAGGCCAACGTCGTAATCACGATTGAAATTTGATTAATTGTGGAGCCTTAGCCTGACACACAAACTTGGTCAACAATTTTCTGGAGGCAAATACCCCTAGGGTCAGATTGACCCAAATGGTAAAATGGGTTATAATAACATTGTAATAAGAGATGAACAGAGAACCTGCACCTATGGTTGTGTAACTGTTTGCGTCGCAGCTTTTTTTAGGGTTTATTTTGGCTTCCAAACCAAATCAGCTGAGAAACACTTCCCTAAACATATTCATGTTGATTCAAGGCAAACAAACAGTTCAATCTGACGAAGAGCTAATGCAACCTAGTAATAAGTGAACAAAAGGTCAGAGATTCTGAATCATGGACACAGCAGAGCTTGATTCGTTTTTGGAGAAAATGTCACAACAGTGAAAATAAAGTTCAGATATAATATTTTTTTACGACTGGGCTGATCTGGTTCGTTCACTAAACTTCTGTTGTTCCGATGCGTATCCAGATCAGATGAGCTAGCAGGTGTGTGTTAGCACCTCCTTATGTTCTGATTGGTCAGTGAAGGTTGCTACTTCATTGAAAAGCTGCTCACAGGGTGAGTGGATCAGTAGAGCTGCTCATTTCTCAACATGGCTGGCTTTATGCTGTCAAGGTAAGAGAAGAACTGAAGTCAATGAGTTATTTAAGCTACATAGCTGACAGAAGCTCTTTCTTTTTTATCTCAGGGCTTTGATCTTTGGTTTGCTGGTGTGTGCGAGTCACAGCAATCAAATAAAGATAGGTAAAAGGTTCATTTTATTTCTATTTTATGTTTTTCTAATTGTTGATTTGTGGCTAATGGTGGGTTTTGCTCCTCAGCTGGTGGCTCTGGCTCAGGAGTCGCGGGCGTCCCTGGAGATCCAAGCCTTGGACTCCGTGGTGTTTTGACCCTCAACCAGGGCGTGCCAGAGGGCTCTCAGTCTGGCTCGGGTGCTGTAGTGGTCGCAGCTGGTCCAGGTTACTACCCTGCTGGTGCAGCAGTGCTACCATCAGGAGCAGTGGGAGCAGCTGCAGCTTATGGTAACACCCCCCCTACCCCACAGCCGTACGTTGGTAAACCGATTGTTTTCTAATGCTATGCTACATGTGTCTTGTGCTTGTAGAGCCTTCATGGAGACTGGCCCCTCAGCCATTTGAAGGCCCTTCCACCAGAGACAGCTCTGCTGGAGGAGGAGGAGGAGGAGCTGATAGCTTTGGACCTGATGGCGCCCCCCTTGACTTCTTCCCTCCCGGCCCTCCGTTGCCCGAGTACACAGCTGGAGAACTCTCCCATGTGGAGAAAACCTTCGAGCACGGCAGCAATGACCACGAGTCCGAACGCCAGGGAGAGTTTCCTCGACGCAACTTCGGGGTCCTTCCCGACGGTTCTTCGGCTGCTGTAGCCGGGGCAGGTTCTTTGGCCGGTGCCGGCAGTGTGGCCTTTAGCCCCTTCCCCCCAGGCAACCCGGGCTTCCCAGGCCGCTTCCTGTACCCCTACTACGACTGGCAGTTCCTGACCGGCCAGTACCCGCCAGGCACCGTCTCTCACTTCAGCTCCACCTTTGAACAAGGCAAGGACAGTTTCAGTGATTCCCATTACAACAAATACTACTACCCAGTTCCTCAAGGACCTGTCATCCCAACACACCCATATCATGGTAAGGGTGTGCGGCAGGTGCAAGTGGCAGCTCAAGCATAATGAGAATAAAACATTTTGATTGTTTATGGTTATTTGGTCTCCCGTTATTTCTTACCGTGTAATAACTTACTGAATTTTAGGTTTACATAATGAACCTTTGCTCTAATGGTACACTTCATCTACTTATCCGAACATGTAGCTAAAGTAATTCTGAAATGTATGATTTGACTAACAGTTCAAGAACACTCCTTTAGGTAGAAAGAAAGCTAATAGACTTACTCTGGATTTTGGTTCTTGTAATTACCCTAGAACACTATCAGTAAAATTAGTAACATCATCATTAATGCTGTGTGACATTTAACCCATATGAAACACTAGATAAAAAAAAAATTGTCATCAAAATATGACAATACATTACAAATTAGAGTTGTACAAACTAAATTACACCCATTACCCAATAAAAAAAGCACTAGATTTTGATGTCTAGAAGATAGTTTTCTTGAGTTAAGCCAATATATTATAATTATTTTTTTTATTTTATTCATATTTGATGTTCCACAGTTCAAAATGTGCACTGACTCCAATAAATAACAGCTTTGTCTGAGGTTAAAAGCCATATTTCGATAGTGACAATCAAAACTCTAGAGGTTTCTAAAAAGTTGGCAGATTAATCAAAATACGGGGGCAGAACTTGATTACAAAATAAAAACAGCAGCGTCAGATGTCAGAAGTATAAAGTAAAAGTCACTGTGACCTTTTAGGGCAGATTCCCCCGACCTCATACAAACACAAGCCATGTAACACTGGAACAAGTTATTAGAAATTATAAACTTTAGTTACATTTTCAGTAATTTTTGACATTTTTGATCGTAATAATGCAATAATATTTAATATTTGTTGCTTAGCAGGTAAGGTTTTCAGATTTGTTTATTATATGTTGAAAACATGTTCATACAGAAAGAAAAAAAACATATTTAGCAATGTTTTAGCAATGTTTTAGCAGCCCACAGGGGGAAATAAGTCACTTTATAACCAGTGTGAACTTGTATTAAGTACGGATGACACCCAGCTCTACCTCACCAGTAAACCATCTTCTACCCCCCCCCCCCCCCCCCCCCCCCCCCTTCCCTTACTGACTGTATCACAGAAGTTAAATCATGGCTTAATCATAATCTCCTAAAACTCAACAGTGATTAAACAGAGGTTCTCCTCATTGGTACAAAATCAACACTCTCCAAATCCAATAGTTTCTGCATCCAAATTGACAACTCCTCCGTCTCCCACTCCCCACAGGTTAAGAGTCTGTCATCCACAACAGCACTTTATCATACAAATCCTACATCAATTATATCACCCGGTCTGCATATTTCCACCTCCACAACATTTATTGCCTCCCCCCTCCCTCACCCCTCACACTGCTGCGATCCTTGTCCACAGTCTCGTCACTTCCTGGCTTGATTTTGGTCTCCCCAGAAAATCCCTTCATAAACTCCAGTTAGTCCAGAACTCAGCTGCCCGCATCATCATCAAAACTCCCTCTATCTCCCACATCAGTCCTGTTCTCCACCAGCTCCACTGGCTTCCCATTCAATTCCACATCCAGTTCAAGATCCTTCCGTTAACTTTTAAGGCCATTCACCACACTGCGCCCCCTTACTTGACTGATGTCATCCACGTCTACACACCATCTCACTCCCTTAGATCATCTTCCTCCATTCATCCTTACCACATGGGGAGCAGAGCTTTCAGCCGTTCTGGAACTCACTACCTGTGGATCTCAGGAACATGGACTCATTTTCTCAATTCAAAGTCGGACTCAAATACACTTATTTAAAACAGCATTTCCCACCTGCTCTGTCCCTGTGTTTTAGCTTCATTCTTACTGTTGTTTTTATACTGTTTTAGCTTAAATTTTATTGTGATTTTATCATGTACTGTTAAGTGACCTTGGGTGACGTGAAAGGCGCTGAATTACAAATAAAATGTATTATTATTATTATTATTATTATTATTATTATTATTATTATTATTATTATTATTATTATTATTATTATTATTATTATTATTATTATAAGCTTATTTGTTAAAAAATAGTTATGAAATAAAAAAAGACATTATCACAATTACACATACACTGAAAAATGTAAATACCTAAAGCTATAAAGAACCTTATATCTTTTAGGTTGAGGCCCTAATAGGGAAAATAAATGAACATATTTATCTGGTCTGCCTTTTGTCCACTACTGAATAAACATTGAGGTAATGGAAAAGTTTGCATGTGAAATTAAAAGCCTTACGGGCTTGTGTATAAAGCAAATGATGGATAAAACAATAGAAAATCATGAGAAAAACCTCTCACTTTATCAATAGTTGAAGATTAGTTCAAAACAGTTTATACATAAACCGAAAATAGGAGATTTTCAGTTTTGGCGATGTGTGAATATTCAAGTCAAAGTTCAACGCTCCAAAAGCGTCTCTAAAAAGAAGCGGGACTGAGTATCTGCTAGTAAAAAAAAAAAAAAAAAGGACCAATGCCAATGTTGTGGACACGAGGTCAGACGCTTAAGCCCATGTTACACGACGGACAGAGCCTGGCGTTCTCGAACACACTGACCTCCTAAACTAAAATCAATCGCTCTCCTGCCAAAGATTATGAAACAACTGACTCTACTGTGTGTGGCCGACTCCACTACAAACTGAACTCAGCCTTGGAACAACACTGGGTAAAGCTGGACCTAATAATACCAGAGTATGATCAAATCCTCCACATCTACCTCACTATATAAACAAAACGGAATAGGCGGGAAACTATGCTGAATAAATCACATATTGCTTTATTTTTTGTTGGATATTACTGAAAGCCACAGAAATACAACAGCAATTCAAGATCAGAAAGGACGTTAAAGCCAAGATAGAATCATTCAATATTGAATTTTATTATTTGCATTTTGAAAAATTGTTTAATAACCAGAGATATAAAGAGTACTGAACTATCTTACTCAAGTAGAAGTACTGTTAGTTGGTTAAAATTGTACTCTAGTACAAGTAAGTCATACTGTATATAAAATTTTAAAGTAGAAGTAAAAAGTAGCTCAATTAAATAGTACTCAAAGTAAAAGTTACTAGTTATTTCACCCCCACATTTATTTTTGGTAATAAATCTTGCCACTGTTCCTTTGCATACAGTAAACATCTTATGTAGAAACTTAAAAAGGAAGAGATTAAATCTTGCACAACTGGAACTTAATTTATTTTCCACAAAGACATCTGTATAAAATCACACCAATTCATTCCATTCAAAATAAAAACCATTCTCATCCTGTAAGTACAGCTACATTTATGAACTTAATCTGATTGGTCAGCTGTAATGTGATGCATTTGATTGTTGTCTGGTCATTTTATTTTTAGTAGTTTCACAATGTCCGTTGATCATTTAAAAAAAAAGATAATTACTCAGTAACGGTGGGGGGAGAAATGGAATTAATTACTTTACTTCCTTTAAAACAAACTTAAGTACAAGTAAAATTACTGATGTAGTGAAGCATTCAGCCTGATTTTTAGATCATTTAGCAGCTTTTTCAGTCAAAATGCCAACTTGTGCTGCTTTTGGTTGCTCTAAATAATCAGGAAAAATTAAAGATGCCGATGTAAATCTCTTTTATTTATAGAAACAGGATAAAAACAGTTGTGACCTGAAAATAATCTGTGTCCACAGGTGGCGACAGTTCTAACTGTAGTAGACAATGAAACAGAGAAGAAGAGCTCTCCTAAGGGATCTTTACTCTCCCTTAAATAGTGTGCGGTTGATGCTCTGATGGCTGTTGAAGGACTTTTATCCTCAGGGTTTGTGTCTTTTATCTTCAGGTCTTCAATCTTTCATGTTAATGTAGTTTAGAAATGCTACAATGTTAAACTTCATGTTTAATTATTGTTGAAGCTTCATTATTACATTCACGTTGAGTTCAATAACACTTTTTTTTATTATCTAGAATTAGGGTTTATAGTTCAGATATTTGTGAGTTTTCATTCTTTTTGTATCATGTTTTGAGTCACAGAGCATCAGTTAGCATGCAATGTGAACTTTTTTAATACAGTAAAAGCTTTTCTTTCCTCTACTGCTAATTGTTTCATTGTTGATTTAACGTTTTTAGTATTTATTTCAAACCGTGTTTATTGTCTTCTTGTTCCAGTTTTATTTATAACTACATTTATAGTATACAATTTGTAAATCACACAATACTAAGTCCAGCTGAGCAATAACTAAACAAATACACTTCATTGGCATTTAATGAAACTAAACTTTCAAATGGATTGTTTTTAGTTTCCTTAATTTATCTCACACATTGTAAAGGATTAATAAAAAAAAAATCAAAATCCTCTATGGTGAGGGGGAATCCGTGTACCCTTCGTTCTTTGGTTATTTTGTTTCAAAACCACATCAAAAAATAGAAAAAGAAGATTTTTTTTGTTTTTTTGTTTCATTAATTTAAAACCAGAAGCAGAAAATGGAAAAAGAAAAAAAAAGAAAAAAAAAAAAAGAAGCGTTTTTCTGTTTTAAAATTAAATCTGGTTTTGTTTGTGTGATATTTGTGATATTTATGGGAAAACTAGGCGAGAGCTTCATGTTTTAATCTCACTACACAGAGAGGACCCACAGACAGTACTTTTACTCTGCCCAGACCTACCTCACACTGATGGCAGAGGTGTCATTTGTGTATCGATGACGTTTTGTTAAAGAGTTACTCATGCTGGAAGTCCGAATTTGTGAATATCTGCCAACTTTACCAAACAGTGTTACGGTCCATATAGTATCCAGATAAACTGCTGACTGGGCGGACTTTTGCTCCTGGTCCGGACATAAAAAGAAGCAACGCATAAGTCACATTAGGTGGATTGAAACGTTATTAATACATAAATCAATCAAAACCAAAAAATGGATGTTACGTAAAACATGCTCATGATATGTGGAACCAGACGTGGTGTAATGAATCTACTGGTACTCCTCGTTTCTTCTGATCAACTTCGGTGTGTGTTGACGGCTGCTGTTATTATTTATAACGTGCAAAATAAACATTTCACTGCCCTCAAAAAAGCTACGATTGATTTCGTATTCAATGACAAAATTAAAGAGCAACAGTTTGTTGATGAATTAAAAGAAGGCTGCAGAAGGAATGGATGAAATGCAAATAACAGCTGGTACGAAGTACGGCCACTGTAACCTTTCAGGTTGGGCTGTCCTGACATCCAACTGTTAGCAAACAGAAAAACACACGCACACACACGCACAGCCAATATCGAGGAAGAAACAAAGAGTTAAACATACAATAAGTCATCTATTATGTGAACAATGTCTTAACGGTGTATTTAAGGGAACTCATAGTAGATTTTTCGCTCAGCAATAATCGTATCCCTGACATTTTTTATTTTTTTTATTTTAGTTCTGCATCCTGAGAATAACTGGTTCAGCTATTCTTTTTATTTTATTTTATTTTATTTTTTGTATTTGTTCCTTTCATGAATATGCAAACCAACATAGATTATTACATCTATTAATATCACAGTCCAAACGAAACATTCTCATGATTGGAAAGGAGCAGTAAGAAGAAGTACATTTTTGGCTCTTAACTTAATTAATACATAATTAATGAGCACTTCCACCTTCCCCCGTCAGTCCACACACTTTTCACTATTCTCTAAAAACCTAAAAATCAAAAATCAAAATGTACAAACCGCACCTTGAATTGACTTCCTAAAGCAGTGATTCTCAACTGGTGGATCGGGACCCAAAAGTGGGTCGCGGACTTGTACTGGGTGGGTCGCGGACAGCTGGTCAAAAATAAATGAATACTTAATACCTCACATGTTGGACTTGTCTTTTATTTTGAAAGAAACTATTCTTTTGAGAGTCATGCTGTGAAATGCATGTCACACAGTTATGTTTTAAAAAAAGATTACATGTGTGTGTTTTCAACAGCGATTTAAAAAAAAAAAAATTTGGTTGGTTGAATAATAATAATAATAATAATAATTATTATTATTATTATTATTATTATTATTATTATTATTATTATTATTAATAAATAAATTAATGACCATGGTAAAATGTGGGTCCCAGGGTGAGACCAGTTGAGAACCCCTGTTCTAAAGCATATTGGCAGATTTTTTTTTGCCCTATACATTTTATTAATAATAACTAATAATGAAACTTATATTTTATTTCACAGATTCATGCTCACTGCACCGCACCATGGCTAGTTTGAAACATTACATGTTTTTCTTCTCATGCACTGGAGCATTTCAGCACCTTTATCTGGACAGCTCCAGCCACACCTTTCCCACCAAACAAACAGCGGAGATGTTACAGTCAACCTGGATATTAATTATCTGTGGATTAATGTGGGCTGGATATTGTTCTTTTATAAAACAAGTCCCACATTCATAGTTAATTCACTTGTACTGATAATAAAAAATATTACAACTGAAGCATTAAGCCAGGGGTTCTTAACCTTGGGGTCGCGAGGCTGGGATGGATTTGCCAGATGCCTTCAAGAAACTAAGTACTTTCAACAATTTTAGCCCATTTTTGCTTAGTTCTACACCAGACTTGCCACATTTTAACCTATTTTTATCACTTTTTCTTGGCATATTTTTGCTCCTTTTAATGCATTTTTGCAACATTTCTCCCATTTCTGCTACTTCATCAACATTAATTGCCTTTTCTGCACATTTTTTCCACTTTCAAGACATGTTTGGCTCTCATAAAATCCTTTCCACCACTTTTTCACCTAATGTCACATATGTTGACCCATTATTGTCACTTTAAACCTCTTTTCACCATATGTCATGTTTATTTTTGCCAATTTAACCACATTCACAATTTGTCATCCCCCTACCCCAATTTCTGACACTTTTAAGCCAATATTGACAGTTTGAACCTTTTTTTTTTCTTACCACTTTTTCTGCTAATTTTTTTCTACTCTAATTTAAAACTTTTAAATCATTTCTGTGGTTTTTAAAATCCACCTTTCCCACCATTTTTGGTCACTTTTAAGCCACTGTCTCCACATGACTTTTTTGAATGTTCACGTCTGTGTTCTAAAAGAACATTTAAGAATTACTTGTGCTTTATTATGATGACCTGGAATTAGAACAATATTTCTGAGACATATGCTACGCTGGACTAATTATATACTGTAAGTAAATCACAAGTCAAGTATATAATAACTCCTAAGACACATTTTTAATGAATGAATCAGAATGAAATAACTGTTTTTTTTCAATAATGAAGCCATCAGAGTCTAATTATAACGTGCACACTATCCAACTATTACAATGGTCAATGCTGAGTGTTTGTGCAACCACTTGAAGTAAAGTGCACATATTGTATAAGAACACTTATGAAAGGGTTTGTTTCTCTATGTACGTGCCGCAGTGACCTTTAAAAGCTGGACAAACGTTGTTGAAACCTACAAACACATACTGTGAACAGCATCTAAACATAATGACACCAACTGGAGACTCTAAAACTGAGAGTTAAAAGTCATAAAAGGGGCAAAAGCACACATTGAACAACAGATGGTGAGTGGAATTACACTGTGAGCTTTGAACAAGTTGGTCTCTTATTGCTATAGTCGTTTATTGTCATACAAAGACCATTTAAAATACAGGGATAACAGAAAGTATCATGTATGTATTAGGGCTGAATGATATAGCGATAATATCGAAATTAGAGGATGGCAATGTCATTTCTATCGACATGGCTTTTTCTGAAGATTATTTTGCGATCCGATATCAGCAAAAAAAAGCTCTGATAATCATTTTAATAGGGAAAATGCACCAAGTTTTCAACAGTGAGCAATTACCCTGCAGTCCCATTATTTTAAGCAGAACAGTCGTCACTTGGTTTGACTCTCACGAACCAAATGAACCAAATTGAAGGTAAAATGGTTAATTGCATTGATTAGTTTGAAAGCTTTCCTTTGTTTCATCAGGTATTTGTCTCTATCCAACAATCAAACATGCACCAACTGCTGATTCAATGCTTTCCAACTTTTTGTGAGCCAAGACAAATTTACTATAGGCTACGTGTGTTATCTACTGCCACCTGTTGGCATGGAGCTGTATGTAATTAGTGATTAAAATCTGTTGTCCATGGTAATAAATGACAATGATATGAAAGAATATGTGGAAAAAGAAAAACATTTGAAAACATAGATATAAGGAACTAAAAATGTCACATTGGGCCAATAATGGCTGACAGAGGTGGAGCACTGTAGACTCCCAACTTAGTTATTAAATGAATTCACTAAAATCATGAAAAAGCTGTTATTAAGTCAGTGATTCTCAACATGTGGCTCTTTATGTCTTTACTTTAATTATAATTCCCACAGAAAACCTTAAAAGGGGAAACTTTTTAACCCCTTTTTACCTTTTTCTTTGGGCATTTTGCAACTTCCTTTGTCCTATTTTTGGCCCTTTTCCCAAAAATTTGACACTTTTTTAGTTTTTTCAGATTTTAGTGTCCTTTTGCCAATAAATATAATTTTTTCCCATTTTTTTTCTTCATTTTATCCAATTTTTGTCCTTTCTTTAACAATTTTTTGTCACTTTTTATCCAAATAAACCTGTTGCCCAATAATTAATAAATAACACTTTTTTCCTTTTTTTTAAACATTTGTTTACTATTGTTTGGCACGTTTTGCTCATCTAAGCTATCTTTTGCCATTACACACCACTTTTAATGTTTTTGGAAGAATAAGTGTGTAACTTTTTTGTTTCTTTTTACAGGACTGATGTTGTGAAAATGTGAATATTCAAAATTCTGTGTACTCATCCTATATGGTTATACAGATTAATACAATTTTACAATCTAAATGAAATATACTCTAGTATTACCTTCTAAACAGAGATGGACAATATTGTTCGCACACCAATATTATCGGGTGATATTTGCAGAAAAATGTAATATTGATTAAAATCGGAATAGTTTTTTTCACCAATATATATAAAAAAACAAGATATGTGCTGTTGTTTGAGACATTTTCTAAATTATAAATAATGTAAATTTTTCTATGACTGAAGTTGAATTAATTTTCATATTTCGCACAGATGATGTTTTCGGTAGAATTATCCAGTGAAATCACATTAAAAGTATAATGTTTAATGTGTTGATTTCTTGTAGATTTATATGACGTGACCTTAACTTAGGTTTACATATTTGTAAATATCCGTAAACATTGGAATTTATGTATTGAACAAAATTGGCTTATTAGATATTAGCAAAAAAGCTGATATTGAACGTCTCTTCTGGTAATGTAATCTTTTTAAATCTTTATTATCTCAAGTTTGCACTGCACTATCTGTTCATTAAATGTATTTAAGAATAAAGACTTGCTTTGATGAAGTGATGGTGGGTCCTGATCGTTTAATGCCGTGGATTTATGGCTTTCTTTATAATATATCGCACATACCGCCAGGCCTCTTATTAGTCTTGGTGGATCATATTGATACAGTTGGTAATTGCTCTTCCTAACCTATGAAAAGTGATATTGGATCCAATTTATCTCCCTTCACCCTCCCATAGAAACATTCCTCTTGGAGAAGCTTTCTCCCACCAACAAAACTGTTGAGTTATTCATCAACATCCCGCGCTGAGGTGGAAATGGTTTTTGCCACTCCAAAATGTCCGAGGAAAAGGAACGTTCGCACACACACACAGTATGTGGGGGACAGTGGCCACGGTCTCCCTCCGTCTCTGTGGAGGAAGCCAGCGTATTGATTAGAGCTGTGCGGGAGAGCATTGATTTTTCCATCAGAGTGAGTGAGAGGACTGAATGCACTCAGCAGAGGGAGGGATGGTTCAACTTCAGCAGCAGGAGGACAGTGAATGGTAAATAGGGTCAGGCTTGGTTGGGTGCAGAGGGGAGGGGAGGTACTGGCTTTGACTGAATTATATTAAGCTCTACAACAAACACAACACTACATTAGCGCCTCGATTCCACCATCATCAGCTAATAAGTCAGAGGTAGGCAATGTTTATCACAGCGGGGCCACAAAAATGTGTTTGTTTGATCGGAGGGCCACACGATCAACAGTCACATCAGCTTTTATAATAATGAGCGATCTCAGCATTAACAGGAAAGGACAGTTATTACAGTAATTTTGTGTATTTCTCTCATTTTGTGATTGTTTGTTGTTGTCTTGATCTTGATCTGTTGTCTGTTACTCTCTGTAACTTTGTATATTTTTCAGAGTAATTTTGTGTATTACTGTTGTCGTTTTGTTCATTTTTGTAGTAGTTTTGTGTGTTTTTGGGGTATTTTCTGTCTTTTTTCTCTTGTCTTACTGTATTTTCCTGCAAAGTTGTAGTTCTTTTTGTTTTTTAATGTATTTTTGCTCTTGTTTTGTCTACTTTTTCTGTCATTTTGTACATTTACATAAAATTAGACTGAGGGCTGAATGTGGCCCCCGGACCACCAGTTGCCTATGTCTGTAATAAGTCATTAAAATGGCTGATTCTCTAAAGCAGTTGATGAAGATCCTTAATATTTTTCATATAACAGTAATAAAGACAGGGGTGGATTGGGACCAAAATTCAGCCCTGGCATTATCTGTCCAGACCACTACATTATCAGCAACACCATGTAGAAGCTGTTATTAATGTCTTAATTTTAATGATCATTCCTCCAAATAAACCTTAAAAGGGGGAAACTTTACCTCATTTTTCCTTTGGCCATTTTTGCCCCTTTTTCAAAACTGTTTTCAGACTTTAGCTACCGTTTGCTAGTAAATATATATTTTTTCCTTATTTTCTTTCCATTTTTGCAATTTCAAATATCTATAATCCAGTGGTTAGGCTTACTCACAGACCACTTAAATCTTGAATAAGTAACAGCCTCCATAAAGAACAGTACCCCACCTTTTTACATTACCTCAGAGACTGATTGCCCTATATTGTTATTGCTGAATACTGTATATGAACTGAAATGTGTACTGATGTATATACTGTATATCATCACTGTTATATTATTTTACTATGTCTTTTTATGTGTATGGTTTTGCCCAGTGCTTCATTTGTAAATCATCAGGTCACGGAACGCCGGCCACGTGTTGTTCCGGCAACATAATAAAACATTTTTTAAAGGGCCTTTCGCTAACTAAATGGGCCAATAAGATCACATGGCCACAAACAACCAATTAATCTAAATGTTTAATAAAAGAATGATGAATAAGCCATAAAGAAGCACAAACAATCGCCCGTGACGGAGCGCATCCATCTCTCATTCTGAGTGACAGCTGTCAAACTTGCCATGTTTCGGCACCAAGGACAGCTCAAAACCACCGCTAACTTAGCCACAAAGGACACGAAACTTTCAAAACACAAAAACCCACAATAAATATATAAAATAAATGTGTGCTTTCCTACAAAAAAACAGCTATGGAGAACTAAAAATATTAAAACTACTACTGCTACTGATAAATTCACAATTATTCTCCATATTTGAAAACAAGATTTTTATGTCAGCTGAATGTACAGCAAGTGTTTAAAAGTATTTCTGCAAAGAAATAACATGGCTGGTCACCTACACACCACAGAGTGTTTCCTCTTTGCTGTGCTTTTACAAATGTATTCTTTGTGGTTCGTGAAACCAAATTTCACAACCAACAAGTTAGCGGACATGTTTAGCTCCGCCTCTCCTCCACTCAGTCACATTAAGGAAGGTTGCGGTCATTATACGTGGTGGATTAAAGAATGAATAAAGGATTGTTTTTTTTCCGTTCTTCTCCTTGTTATTATCACATTGTAAAAAAGTTTAAAAATAGCAGGAATTAGTGCTGGTCTCGAACGGTCTTGAGGGAAAATGGTGGAGATCAAAACCTTTAAAATTTGGTCTCAAGACCGGTCTCGACTACTACAACTCTACTTTGAAGGAGTTTTTGAGGTCACACTGCCATGAGTAGTAGATGGGAATAACCTTTGGATGAAAAACTGTTCATTAAATGATCGTCTCCAGCAGCTTTATTTCATTTCATGTATTTATTTATTTACTTGGACAGCTTTAAACGTGTGTGCATACAACACATTCACTCCAATATATTCTACTGTTTGTAAGGAAAATTACAAGAATGCGTGGGATGGATAACAGACATTAAATGAATCCTGTTACTCCTCACTTGTCACTCACTTGTCCACTTATTAAGTACTGATTAGAACCGGTTATATTATTATGCTAAATGTCAACATGCATTGTTTTCTGCTATGATTTGTACCTCTTGAGTTTCTATGCAGGAAACTATCTCCCATATCTGAAAACACCAACTGTTCCACCAAACAATGGTAAACCATCTGCTGTATTATGCACACGTCTAAAACAGTTCAACATTATGAATGAGCTCCTTTTGTTACATCCTCTGCAAGGACTGATAATAACGAAGCTTCACGGTGTCAAAACAACTGCAGCAAAGAAGAAGCATTTCTTCCACTTTTCTGTTTATTCTCACATTCCCAAACAACTCAAGGACATCTCAAGACTCAGGTCAAGGCTACACAACGCCGCGGAAATAAAAGTCCCATTCAATGCATTATGAAGTAACACATTTTTATCCTGAGCATATAGCAGAGGCAGGACTCACTCTGAGCTCACCTCTTTTCAATAAATCATCTAAAGTCCCTGTGATGAGTTTGTGAGTGAGAGATGGAGAGATTGATGAAGGGACTCAGGATAATGGAGAAATATTGTGTGGTGACCCTGGAGCTGATAAGCACAGCCCAGAGGCTATCAAAAAATGACTGTCTGACGCCGTGTCTGCTGGAGTGTGGATGAGGAGAGTTAGCGTAGGACAGGCTAAGTGAACCAGATAGAAAACTGGGAGGGCGGATGTCGATGGCGGGCCGCGGCTAACTGGATTAGCATGTCTAGCGAGGTTAATGTTTACGGATGCGAAAAGGCTCGGCAGGGCCGTGCTCTGTAATAGCCAGGACAGCAGGTCAATGTGACTGCTTAACAGTTAAATGAAATAGCTTGTGATCACTGACTGAGATAATCCATAATAGATGTCGGTCCTTCACCATGAGAGAGACAAAAAGGAAACTGGAAGCTGATATTTTGACTTTGAATGTGTTGATTTCAGACGATAAACATCTATTGCTATTTCATTAAAAAAAGTGTATAGTTTAGCAGTAAAGTAGCATTGAGTTAAAGTCAAATAAAAGCATGCTTATTTTAGGTTAAGCCCAGTGCTACATTTGTAAATCATCAGGCCTCAGAATAAACACCTAAATTCAGACTCTACCTAAACACCAAGGACATATTCGGATTTGGGGGGGACCAGACCTTTCTGTTGATGTCATGTTTGGCCCTATCCGAGCACTTTTAAAATCGTATTTCACATATAAACATTGCATTTATTCATTGTGGAATCACATATATACAGTACAGTATATACACGTGAATTAGCGTGATCTTCCTGAGTCGTTGCTGCAACAGATACGGAGCAAAAGCGAAGGCGGCGGGGATTGCCGGACTGCAGATTGTGCTGCAGAAATGCATCGGAGCAGTTACGGATCCAGTGGAAATCCAGAGTTAGTCTGCCGTACACCGTGAATGTTGCATGTTGCTGTCGCTGGCAGGTGACGCTCCAACTGTGGGCTGACTACTGCTAGCAGTCCACGTGGAAGGACATTTCTCTTATTCATTTTCATCATGTGACAGTCAGTCACAGGGGTAAATCAATCAATGAGATTCATCTAGGTCTAAACGAGAGCAGGGCGACTGGCCATGTAATGTATTTGCTCACCATAGAGTTAATATTAGATATAATATATGAAAAGTTAAAAGCCGAACACTATTGAAAACCATGTTTTTAATGCTTAAATATCAACGTCCTCTGATGTCTTGCAGCGTGAGTAAATCTAGGCTCCATCTTTGTTGAATCTCTTTGCTGATATCACAGGTTAATATAAATGTGCATCACTTAGTTCTCCATTACCTCACCCTGATCACTTCATTATCACTTCATTATGGTGTTGTTGGGACGGGAGAGTGTGACTGTCAGATCAAAATATAGCTTGAAGGTCAAAGATCATCGTGACTTCATTATGTCATGATTTCAAATTAGATAATTAGTTACGACAGAACCACAATTAGTGTTTATACTCTAAAGGTCAAAGTAGGAAGTGTATCCAGATAGGGCTCTGAGGACTTTGGGTTTGAGACCTATTGGCCATCGTTTTAGTTTTAGTGGTTTTTTCTGCTCGTTTTAAGGTTCCAAAAGGGTTTTTATTGGTATTCCTAGTCTGTTTATTGACTGAGCACTTAATAATTTTTGGTGGATTGTCTTTGATTTGTTATTTAGACATTTCTGCTGATCCTGATTACTTATTGTTTGTGATGCCTCCATAGTTTGTGTCTCAGAAAGCTTTTCATTTTATTGGTATTAAGGGTCTGATGATTATAATAATAATATAGAATTAGTGTTACGATACTTCCAACAATTCCACACACCCAAAGAACCATTTACAATAACATCTGATGGTGCATTAAAGATGGGCGATGTTATAAAACCACCTATATTATTGCCCATCTTAGCCATTAAATGCACTAATATCTATTTAAATATATAATATTTATTGCACAAAATGGCCAATTTAATGCTAACTCCGTTTGCACAACATTCCCTCTCTCGTGGTTTCCAGCATGCCGTCAGTAAACCAATAAGATCCTATTTTTCATTCTAATCTAATCTAATCTAACAGCATATGAGGCTTTATTAATTTACAGGCAGACTTTCTAGCTCAAAGGCATCTCCGCTCTAAATTACTCAAGCTGGATGACAGTGCTTCCTCATTCCTCAGTCTGTGTAGTAACAAGGCCATTGTTAAACTTAATCAATGAGGCCCGACGCTTTCAGGAAGATGATGGGCGGCGGTCAAGACGAATGGGTCTAACACACTCAATTTAAACTCCATCAGCGCGTAATGATGGTTGAGCAGAGAGAGAATTATTACAGAGCGCTGTCTCCTCACATCCAAATAGCTCATTAGATCTGTTTGAATCAGAATTCGCTTCATTTCTTTATTTACCCACTTTTTAAGTCAGGGCATGACAATGAAATCTATTCTTTGTAAAAACCATTTTGAAACAACATTAACCAGCTAAACAAAGAACTTGGTTCTTCACACCTAATCATGGGCAAAGAACAATTGCTGAGCATTACACTCATATATACTGGAATTAATGTGATTTATACAGAATGTAATGACTGCAAAATACAAAACAATTACTTGCTTTTGTTTTACAGTATCAGTTTATTTGCTCTTATGTTGTTTTTGTGTATGAATAATCTCATTTAAAAAAAAAAGCTTTCTTAGATTATCTGTAATTGTGACAAACTACTTGTATAGCACTTATATAAAATAATAAATTATAGCCTGAAGTGCATTGACACATTAATTGTTTTGTCACGCATTCAACAATAAAGCCTGGTTTTGCTCACTTTAGGTTCTTTTACTTAGGGATGAAATTTAAAAAAAAAAAAGGAAAATATTTACTCACTCAATCATATTATTTAGTATTTGGATTGCATGAACGCTTGAAACCAAACAAATATAAAAAGTTGCAATCAGTGCACGACTGAGAAAGAAAAGAAAGGACAGCAGCCGAGAAGAAATGAAAGTGTGCGAGAAAGAGATATGAACCATTAGATTGGTGGGAGAGTATCAGACTGTATGATCAGCTGAGGTTTTGGTGCACGAAGGCGAAGAAACTTGACGGATTGAACTTTTAATTGACTTCATCGAAGTGGGACGAGCACTGGATAATCAGAGAAGAAAAGAAAAAGCAGTAAAATGGCTTTTGTGTCGAACAGCAGGGCCTCCATTAAACCAACAGTGGCTCTGTTGATACCTCGAAAAACAGTTTGACGCCCTGGGCAAGATTTTAGGTGGCGACCCTTTGTATCGTAGTGAATTCCACCATTAAATTAGATATAGAAACAGTCAGCAAAAAATACGCAAAGAAATAATTCATTTTAAATAAATAAGTATTTTAGCATAAATAAGAATAGAAATTGTCTAAACAAATGTCTAAAAAAAATAATGATATTACAATTTCAGTTTTTAAACAGAGACCTTTAGCGGTGTGTTCTGGGGTCAAATAAAAACCTCACCCTATCACCCCCAGGGAGCAGAAACGGTCCAATCAGTGAGGGGCATGGGGGGAGTTACCATTTTATGTAATTTTATTGTATTTGTCTCATAATTACATGCTTTACAATGTAGGGTATTTAAATAGATATGGCCTATTCATATTATCAAATAGTACCAACTACTTTAAATAGAAGATAAACATATAAGAAGAATATACTTTTTCTTTTAAAGTAGACACTATCAGAATTATCGAAATGTTTTTCACATTTTTTCCCCACAGTCTCACTCATTCCAACCAATTGCAGACTAAGAAATATTCTTCTCCTTTAGCTCCATCTGATTATTGTCCTTAATGTCTATAATGAAAGTTTGCATTGAAGTTACCAGTTTTTCTCTCTTTGGATCATCAGGTTATTTTTGAGCTTTCCCACCCCATTCTTGTCGGTTTCTTTCAGATCATTGAGTTCTTGATCTGGCCTAAAATCTTTGAAATGTACTTATTAGAAGATCTATGCTTAACAAAACACAATGCTATGGAGCATTTTCATTTTATCGCCTTTTAAAAATGAGACTGCTTTACAGTTACAGAGCTTGTGTTCCTCCATCTTGAAATCACGTTTGTTTTAATCTTTATTTAACCGGGAAAGTCTCACTGAGATAAATAATCTCGTTTTCAAGAGAGTCCTGGAAGCAATACGGTCTAGTGGACTTGTTCAAGGTCCCACAGTGGGTTTGAACCTGCAAAATTCCATGGTTTTCTATTAAAGTTAAGCATTCAGACTGTTTTTTAGATGATTTAGCTGCTTTTTCAGTCAAAATGACAACTTGTGCTGCTTTTGGTTGTTATAAATAATTAGTAAAAGTTCAAAGTCCTGATGTAAACTTCTTTTGTTTACCAAAAGAAGGTAAAAAAAATAATTGTATCCCCCAAAAAAATCTGTGACCACAGGGTGCAACAGTTCCTACTCTGGGGTTTTGTAGTAGACATATAGGCAGAGAAGAAAAGCTCTCCTAAGGGACCTTTACTCTTCCTTAAACAGTGCTCTGACACGCTCTGGTGGATGAAGTTAGCGAATAGCAGTAAATTTTAGGTGGGAATCCTTCTATCCTCAGGGTTTGTGTGTCTTCAACTGTCCTTGATTTACTTGCTAACTTCAGTGTGTCAGCCGCAAAATAATGCGTTTATTTTTTATTTATTTGTTGTGGTTTGGTATAGATCTTCTAAAAAACACATTTCAAAAATTTTAGGCCACAATTGTAAAAACAGTGTGTGCCCGCCTTTACACTGCGTGCTGTGAGGGAAACCCAGGGGCTAACATCTCCAAGCTAGCCAAAAAATATGGCAGGTTAATTGAATTTAAAGCAAAAATATGTAATAAATATAGAAAACTATGACACAAATTACACAAATAGTTCAACACTACCTTATTTGGCAACACTGTTAACATTCTTATAACTGAATGACTTTATGGGGACATTCATCACTCCACCAATTAATTTCTAAATAATGCCTCGAGCATTTTAAATGACATTTGTGAATGAACAACAGAAGGACGTCAGATCAGAGAAAATCAAACAGACGCGCGCGCAGAGACGTCTTTAGATGTGTGTTGATACAACAGCAAATATCTCCATCAATACACACCACACACACAGATACAGGAGAAAAACGGAACGCTTGTTACCAATCATAACTCACTGAAGCACAAATTAATTGATATGGTTCTGCTTTCACATTCACATTCACAAATTGCCTCCCATTTATTCACCAATCAATGTCACCAATCAAAAAATATGTCAAATGGATATAATGTGGATCCTTGGCTGAACAGTTGAAAACACTGGTCTATGAATCATAAACTGAAATTTGTAAACCTTAATCATTTAAAACATGTTATTGGATGAATATTTCCATCTTTCGGGAATATAAAAGTGCAATGAAACTCACAAATCCGGCAATTGCCAGGAGGGACCATAGCTCTAGAGGTTTAGCTTTCGTTGATGCGCAACTAACATTTGGCACAAGCAAATTCCTAAGTGATGCAGAACATCCTTTTTCCATGACTTATGAGTTTCTGTACATGTCATTACCAAATCTTTCTTTTTGTTCCTCGAGTAATTTTTGCAGAAAATCCCCAGAAGGTCTCCTGTTACAGTGATTGAAATGTCATACCCAATCTATCTCAATTCTTTTCAGATTTATCTCGACTCGGAGAGCTCCAGTGGTACATCTTTTAGTGATTCATCAGCCAGGCGCTAAGGGAGGGTTGAAATAGCTCTAATTAGAGGGATAGCACGAGAATTACGCCCCAGCACAAAAAAAAAAAATCACGGGATTTCTTGCGATATTAGTGCATTGCCAGAGTAATTATGGCCAATCATTGGACAACAATGTTGGAAAAATCCCCATTGGTATGCACTTCACAGCAGAGGAACAAAAATCACATGGAATTCATTTGCGGTCAGGTTATTAAAAGAGAGAAACTAGAAGACACATGGCCAAGTCATGACCTAATGTGCTTCATTAGCACTATTCACTCACACAACACACGTTAAGCTAACCTAGCACGAGTCATTAAAATGTGATCATCCTGAAGTAAAACGTCAATAACCAAAACAATGCTCAAAACTCTCTTACGCAATAAAAGTTTCTTGGTTATAGTTAAAAACTGGATGACAAAAGAAAAGAAACATTCAGCAAATTATAATAATCACTTGTTTAGAACGTGGACATGTTTTTCAGCCTCGTCTCATGGAATTTGTGAAACTGTTACAAAAATGACTACGTAAATAGTTTGTGTTCGTGTTTGTGCGTGGCAACAGGAAACAACTTTTTTTTGTGCTGCTTTGTCACAAAATGTTTGCGCGCTGCATGACACAATAACTTTTTTTTCATGCTTTTTTCATGCTACGTGGTTAGCTGCTGGAAACGATACGCAAGCGTATGTACGACAATGGGATTCTTCACCTTAACCATAAGCCTGACCCTAATGTTGTAATAAAATGTCATTGCACGAAATAACTTTGTTTGTGAGTCGTGTCACGTAGCGGAAATTGTGTTGACATACACAAAAACAGGAAATATTTCTTTTCACTAAAGTGTCACGTTTCCCAGTGAGCTTGAGTTACTTATTTACCTTCAAACCAGACAAAACAGTTAGTTGTATATCGTGTGTAATGCTAAATGTGGCCGAATGTGAAAATTCGGTCACTGTTTCAAAGCCGACACATTTTGACCATTTAGCTCACTTGCCTCATTTTCTTTCATTAATATTTAGATTTAACATTTATATTTATGTTGAAGATTTATATTTAACTTTTAGATTTGGATTCAACAATTACATTTAAAAATGTGACATTTACATTTGACTTTTACGTTTAGATTTATCATTAACATTTAGATTTAACATTTAAATGTACATTTACATGTACATCTAACAAGATACATTTGACATTTACATTTGGATTCAACATTTACATTTATCATTTATATTTGACTTACATTTAGATTTAACATTTACATTTAGATGTAACATTTACATTTAGATTTAATTTTCATGTGTACACATTTTTAACAATGATATAGAACATGCTGTTTTACATCAATTTAACTTAAATCAAAGAAAAATGAGCTAAATGTGAGGAAAGTGAGCTAAATGTTTAAACTTTGTCATCTATGAAACAGTGACTGAGTTTTTACATTTGGCACCTTATATACTGTCACTATTATGCCTACACAAGTCCTGAATCATTTACTAGATCTTGGCTAGGTACTGTAAACACCTAAACCAGCGATGTCAGACCTGGTATTTATAGATAAGCGCTGCACAAGCACTTTACCAACCACTAATGCCTGTAGTTCATGGGGGCTAAGCCACCTTCTTCCAAAGCGTTGTCCTCAATTTCAGATGTTCTCTTTCCCATTCCTCCCAACACTGACTCACCTCTGAATAAAACAACATCAATGACTAACGTATTATGAAACTTTTTTGTATTGAAAAGCATTGACTTTATATCAATGTAAGGTATAAAAGCCTGTCCAAGCCTAAAAAAACAGGGAAAAAAGTACATATAGTAACATGTACCTTTTCACTTTTACTCAAGTAAGGGAGCAACTACAATACTTTTATCAAAGTAATTTTTTTATTCAAGTATCTATACTTTTACTTGAGTACTGAAGACTAAAGTACTTAGCCACCTCTGCTATTCAAACATTAAAAACACCTTAAAGTTGGATTAGAAATTCTTTGACCCAGTCAAACCATCATTATGAGCCTTGTCAAATTGGCACAAGTCTTAATGCTTAACCTTTTTTGTGTACTTTATTTTGTTTTAAACTTGTCTAACACTTCACAAACGAAAATCCAACATATTTTTTTGTGGAATAGTTTGGCTTATACAGTAAAAATATTTTTTTTTGTTTGTTTTAGTGAGTCAGGCACACAAAGGACAATTCAAAGTCACGACACACCAGGTTTCTGACCACAGCCAGGTATGGAGGCTCATCTTGTTGGATTGCTTTATTTTCCAGGAAAGCGTGTAATCATTTTTCTGTATTTATTAACCTTTTACAAATATTTTAAACTACAAACATGGCTGCAGTTTGACGCACGAGTGTAGCGTTACATAGTCATTGGTAAATTCCACAACATGCAAATTGGTTGAATTAGCATATTAAGGCTAATGTCGAGAGACAACACGATTAAACCCTTGGATAGGTCCTTTAAAATTATAATTATTAACGAGTGTGTGTGTGTGTGTGTGTGTTCCATGTTGAACAGAAAATACACAGCATGCAGTGCGATATCAACGGCTTTGTCTCCTACCTACTGTTGGAAACAAAAGGCCTTGATTGGTTTCCATCTGCTCTTCTGATCATTAGCCAATGCTCGTCTTACGCTGATGAAGTCAATTAAAGGCTCCATCAGTCAAGCTTCCCTAGCATTGTGCGGCTAAACCTCGACAGTCTGACGCTTTCTCACTCATTTCATTGTAAATGTGCCTTTTACATTTTCTTCTCTCAGTCTTTCCTTATTTCTTTGCTGTCTTTTTTTATTGCTTGTTTGGTTTTTGTGTATTTTATTGTATACTAAAAATACTAAAAGACTAATATTTAATGAGTAAATTTTGATGAAATGATAACAGGATATGTAACATAAACAGTCAGATATATCTAGATATAAAACCAGGGTATACAATTGTGAAAAGGACCAGACTGGTATTGTTATACACATTTAAATTACTTTACAAAGAGTTTTTAATGATCCCCTTTTTTTCTGTTGGAAAACACAACACACTGTCAAACAACAGATTCCATGAAACTAAACATATCTACTAAGAATAATCAAAAGAACACAAAGGAAGAATGTGTAAGACACTGGGAACACTGGGAAAGACAATGCACTAGCAAACAGTTCTTATAAAATAACTAACTTTGCTTTTTAATTCTTGTCCAACTTAAGTCAAAGTGTGTCAGTTTTGTTGTAGGTTGGACTGAGAAAATTACAAACAAAAAGGTATAGTGAGTATTGAGTTGCTAGTTAGCATAGCATAGATTGTTTTTTTAGAGATTTTATAGTATAGACTGGGCAGATCTTAACTGATCCAGGAGCCCCGCCCATAATTAGAATTTTTTTCAATTTTGATTAGGATGATAAGCATTCCTACTACACTTCCAGGTTTCCCAAGATGCATTTCAAACCTACGACAAAAACCTGAAGCACACTGAGGCTAAATATCTGAAGAAAAGAAGAACGCACTACATGAAGAACGCACTACATACTCATTTTGACGTCAAACTTATGAGTAGCACGTTAGTATGCCATTTCGAACACGGCCCAGGAAATACGTATTCAATGTGTTTTCGTTGTGTCCTGCATGAAATCATACACAAGGTTCTACATTACGTAAAACTTTTCACACAAAAACCACCGTTTTTATTACCTCAGAACATTTTTCATACAATCCTGTGCATAGCTAACCTTGCGTGCAAGAATCCATCTTGTGCTGCTCCCGCCTTTGCGTTTTGAAATTGAACCGAATAGAACTAATCATGAGGCAGTGTTGTGGTTTATGGCGGGATAGCCTTGTGAGGCGCTTTGTGCATTATTTGACGGTAAAGACGGCAAAGTGGAGCCTTGTTGTTGTTGTTGTAGCAGCGTCTCTGCGACGCATGCCAATGACAACATGATCATTTGTTACCGTGTGACAGGCTAAAACAAATCATGGTGGACAGGCGCTTCACCCAATCAGCTTCAAGCATTCTGTTCATGTCCCTCCCTGGTTCCGAAAGGAATCACCCGACACAGACCCAGATCCATGTGGAGAACGCGAATTAGGGAGGGCTACACGTCAATCTGGCTCTTGCCAGGTTAGTAGATAACCTCTCGTAATGTTAATTTAAACACTTTATTCTGAAATAAAGATATAGAGGAATGACCTGAATCATGGCTAATGGAGAAGGAATTGGTGCTGCGAGGTTGTAGCGACAAGACATTAAATGTTGAAGGCTGTCTCTTTTGAACTTCATGAGCGTTGAAATAAGTGATTTGTATGTGTTGTAATGAAGTTTGAACACAAATGGACTCCCAGCCTTTTTTGGCAGGACTCGGTTATAATTTGAGAGAAATTATTCAGCAGCAGCAGATCACAGCTGAGAGTCAGAGCTGAGGAGACGGAACATTAAAGCCGGCATTATGTAATCACACTCACACATGAGATGGTGCACAGTGAAGGAATTAGTCCCTCAAATGTATTTATTCATTTCCTTCAAAAAGGCAATTTAACGCATGACTTAATCCATCTTTGTGATGTCGCTGAAACGCCGGCTGCGCTGCTCGACACAAGCTGCATATTTGGGCCACAGATAAATACCTAAAGCTTAAAAAATTGGAGGGCGATGAAACAGTGAAGAAGAAGAAGAAGAAGAAGAAGAAGAAGAAGAAGAAGAAGAAGAAGAAGAAGAAGAAGAAGAAGAAGAAGAAGAAGAAGAAGAAGAAGAAGAAGAAGAAGAAGAAGAAGAAGAAGAAGAAGAAGAAGAAGAAGAAGAAGAAGAAGAGCAACGGGGAGGAGGAGGAAGAGGAAGGTCGCAGATGCAAAGCCTGGCAATCTTCCTTTCAATCTGCAGTCATGTATTGGCCACTTTAAAGATCCACACATTTTATTCACACATGACCCGCGTAGAAGTCCAAATATTCGCCAGAGGTTGAAAGTCGGCAGAGAGCTGGAGAGATATTTTCTTGTGGGTGCTCAACCTGCACTGATCCACTGAAGGGGTCCGATAGGCCACACGGTCCAATCACATCACAGCGCAGCATCTGATGGCGCTGCAGCGACACTGCTCGCTGTGAGCTGACTGTAATGGACTGAAAGGACACGTTAGCTTGAAGCAGATTAGCTTGTACTGCTGCCCTTTCAGAGGGAACCAACACTTGTTTGTCACATTAAGGTGAAGACAAAAACAAGCAAGTATAGACGCTGTGTTCGAAATGTCATACTGCTTACTATTATAAACTCAATTGGCAGAGTTTGAGATTCTTGCCAGGGGGGGCAAAATCAATTACATTAAATATATAGACCATCTTGAGATTTGCACCAACCACAATGTGTGTAACATATACAAGAATGCAAACACGATTAGTAACATATTTGATAATGCTGTAAATTCATGATAAAATCTGCTTCATTTTTGCTGCAGTACCATACATGAACTGCAGGGCGCAGTGTCACTTCATCATTTACATTGTGAAGAAGATTTGTGCAACAGAAGAAGAACCAACCTAAAGTCTCAAAGGTTTGGGACCATCTCACTGAAAAATTATAGTACACACCTGAGGTAGAACTAACATCTGTGACAGTAATATGTTAGAATACATTTATATTATTATTATTTATATAAGTTATAATAAGATTTGTATTTTTTCAAATGAATTTGGGAAAACTGTAAAGAAAACTTTTGACCACTGGGTGGGGCGCAATGTTCTCCCTGCCCCCAGCCAACTCTGCGTATGTTTCAAACCTACAACAACAAAAACCTGGGAGCACTGAGGCTAAATTTCCATTGATTGAAAGTTGTGAAAGCATTTTAGGTGATAAAGTGACCAAATAGAATATCAACATGTGGTCCTTTGATCCATAAAACTCACGGAAACAAATTTCATGCCGACATTTCGGAGATTTTTGGAGATCCTCCATTGTGCTACTGACAAAACCCCCGGTCAACTTCAAAACAAGAGCCCTATTTACAAAAGTGTTTTAAAAAACTAAGCAGTGGCCCCTCATTGGCCAGTTTAGGTCACATGACTAAGACTAACCCTAACCGTAAACCCAACCCTAACCCTAAATATTTTGCGATATAGGGTTACAACCTAACCCTAACCCGCTACGTACTTGTACTTCAGTAAACGTACCAATAGCACCGGGTGTTGTCTGTACGGCAGCCGTACAAATAGACACTTTAAAAAAACTAATGGAAGACAAGATTTTTAGCTTGAAACCGGTCCCAGGACCAATTTAGATTCTGTTCGCAATGCATCATGGGGCGGTTTAGTACGAGCAGTGTGCGCAACTATCTTTTCTTGATGTAAGGACCAAATTCAATCATGTTGGTGAAGATGTACATTGAATTTATTTAAATGTTTATGCCCAAAGTTAGAAATCTATCCAACTCAATCCTGGAGGGCTGCAATCCTGTTGGTTTTAGATGTCTGATCTAGTGTCATCATATCACACAGCCCTGTCGAAAAGCCTGTTGACGAGACTTCACTGCCTTTGCAATCTGGAACTGAGATCGTTTCTCAAGCAATACATATTCACTTGGTGCCTGATCTTATATTCCAGCCAATGACAGGAGTGATGATGAAGAATTGAAGAGACGTTATAGGGGCTGTGTTCATGGGCTCGTCGTTGAGTTGTGTTTATTCCAGGGGTGTCAAACTCATTTTAGTTCAGGGGTTGATACGGAGCAGTTTGGTCTTAAATTGGCCCAAGATTTTAGGCAGGATAATGATTCGTTTTAACATATTTGTACTCTAGTTTGCACTTCCATGTTATTATGGCCAGTGGCTTAACAACCATTGCATTAAGATAAAAAAGAAGGGTTGCACAGCGAGTTTCAGCATAGGGGTATTTATTCCAAAAGAACTTAAATAATGTGCAGGTGACGCAGCATTGTAGTAGAGAAGAGCGTAGCCCAGCCATCAGGCAGGGTGAAGGATGGTTAAATAAGCTCTCCCAGAGCAGTGGCCAGGTGCGCCGCGTTAGCCTTGTTAGTCCTCCAACCAGTCCTGGAGCCTCACCTGTACAGACATGGAACAACACTCCTCCTGCCTACTCCAGGAGGTCTGGGGTCGTAACAATTAGTAGCTGTGTTTCCATTACGCTTAGAAATGCGCAAAATCTAAATAGCGCAGTAAAAACTGGTAAAGGAAACACCTGAATTTTGAAAAAACACTCAAATGTCGCCAAAACTTTTTCACGCTTACATGAGGAGGAATTTCAGACATTTTAAAAAGGAAATGTGTCGCAAAAGCGCCATGGAAACACTTTTTTCCGCAAAAACACGTCAGAGCGTGATGTCACATGACCACTTCTCCCCAAGAAAACATAACGCTGTACGTGTGAACAGAATAGGAGACAGACACATTCCTTAGCATTATACTTAAAATTATTACTGCCCCATTAGACGTGAAACATCAAAGGAATACAAAGTGTTATAAGGAGGTTTGGAGCATCCGTCTTCCTGCTGCAAAGTCTCAAGGTATGAGATTTTGCAGGAGTTACGAGGCTCCTTCCCAAAACACCGTTCAATGGAAACACGTTCAAAGCACAATTATACTTTGTCAACATTTAGAAACATTGCTTTTATTTTGCAAAAATCTGTTATGGAAACACAGGTATTGAAATATTAAGTAATATCAAAAAAATAAGTGATAGTCCCTGAATGATCTATTCTTCAATTCTTGAGTTTAATTAGTTTTGTGACCAAATTATGTCATATATTTTATTCAATTTGGGAAAATTTGTGGAAAAATTTAGAGTTCTTTCAAGAGTACTTTCGAGAGTACTTTTCCGTCACAGCAAACATGGTGACGCTGCTTTTAGTTGTTATGCTACGAAGAAGTGGAACAAACTGCCAGCAGAGCTGAACATTTTTAAATCCCAGTTAAAGGCATTTTTTTTCTCTACTGTGTATGACTGAGACGGGGATTTTTAATCATATTATTGTTGGTGTAATGTTTTTAAAACTGATTTTAATCTTCTTATTGATTTTTCTACTGTTTATTCTTTTCTGTTGCACTTTTTAATCATGTAAAGCACATTGAATTGCCTTGTGTATGAAATGCGCTTGCCTTGTTTTGCCTTGAAGGCCGAATTGGAGGCTCCTGAGGGCCACATTTGGCTCCCAGGACATTAGTTTGGCACTGGTGATTAATTCCTTTTTTTCCTGTTTTTGAAAAAAAAAAAAAAATTCTTGCAGCAATCATTTATTGATGCATGACTTATTTATTTTGGGGTAAATTACTCATCAGTAAAGACTGGCACTGTGGTGATTCAATGAAACAGCTGAGAGCATAAAAATGAGAAAACTGAAGCAGACATTTAGAAGTAGTTTTCCTCCTTTCGACAAGAGAAAATAAGTACTCAGGAAAGAAACTAATTTGGTACAGGCAACTGTTAAAAAAAAGGCTGAAATGAGGCCGTGTCGATCCATTTACGTGTGTTTAAGGTTCGGCTTTTCAAAATTGCCTGAGCTTTTCAAGCAGTGACCTTAATCATTTACCTCTTTGGAGAACAGAAGCAAACACTCTGAAAGTGTTTGGCCCATCAGGATGTCTCACTCCTTCTTTTTCCAATTCTTTTGGAAAAAAGCAGATTTGAGTTGAGTTGAGGAGCGGTGGCAGCAGCAGCTGCTGCTTCATTAAGTAAACATGGGTGGAAGCACGTTGTGTTTACGAGCCTTTTCAAATTAAAACTCCCAGCTGCCTCTCTAATCTCCTCTACCTCTTTCTGCACAGCCACTGTAGGACAAGAGGGAGTGTTGTTTTGTGGTGAGCGTTGTCTGAACATCCTTCGTCGTTAATGGGCAAATAAAATGTTTGTGCACCTGAAATTCCCCGGGATGATGCGCCTGCCGAGGCCCATATAGAGACTGCTTCTGTGACCCAATTATGTGCCGAGGACGCACCGTGAATTAAACCGCGCACAGATGACAGGACTAGTTTTGCAAATGAGCACAGGAGTATTTCATCAAATAAAAAACAAAAAAAGTCTGGGTGTCTGATTATTTCTCTCCCTGTTGTTATTATCATAATTTTTTTTTTGTAAGAGCGACAGGAACGAGCAGAGCACGATTCATTGCTCATCATTAGGTCCCAGCCAGTGACAGGATGCGAAGAAACCATCAATTGTAGTTAATCAACACCTGATATTACTATACAGCTCCTCATCTGTGTGTCCACAAATAACCACGGTGCTGTGGGAGTGTTACAAATTTAGTTGGAAATAGCTTTGTTTGATGGCTCTGCAGTAATGAGTTCATCTGATGGACTTCGAATGGAATAAAAATCACAGTGAGAGATGAGTGGTGCATCCATTAAGTTGAGATGTGGTGTAAGCATAAACTCACATTGCGATGTCAGAAACTAATTTGCACTTGATAGTCATTATAAAAGAGAAGCTTCTATACTGAAAATGTTATTACTCGTGTCTTTTGCCCTTCTCTTTAGCTCATTGGCAACTGGTGGCCCAGGGCCCAAATGCGGCCCTCAGTCTAATTTTGTGTGGTCCCAAAAGATAATGAACAAAATGACTACAAAAACACACAAACTGAGAGAAAAATACACAAAACAACAGCAAACATACACAAAATTACGAACACGAAAAAGTTTAGAGATTGCACAAATGGATAACAGAAATACACAAATATTTCCTAAAAACACACAAGACGACAAAAATACACAAAATAATGGAAAAACACAAAAAAATGAGAAAAGACAACAAAATACACAGAGCAACAATACAATATTTTTGAAATTGCACAGAAAACAAACACACAAAATAACGGAAAAACATGCCAAATGATTTCAAGAATACACAAAATGACTTCAAAAACACAAAAATACACAAAACAATAATAACAAAAATAATAATAATAAGAAAAATACATGAAATGACTCAAAAACAAAACAACAACTAATGTATAAAAAAGGAGGGAAAAACACAAAAAATGAGAGAAATTATAAAACAAACAGAACAGAAATACACAATTTTTCCCCTAAAACACACAAGACAATGACAAATATACACAAAAAACTGAAAAATACAAAATGATAGCAAGAATACACAAAATGACCCTAAAAATACAGAAGAATACACACACAAAAAAACAACCAAAATGAATAGAAATATATATTTTTTGTGTACTTTATTATCTCACAATGGAGAAATTCACTAACCGTTCCTTGGGAAACAGTTGGCAGCCATTTTTGCAGCACCTGGGGAGGTGTTCAGGGTTAATGGACTTGCTTAACATCCCACAGTGGTAGCCCAGGTGAGGCTTGAACCAGGAACCCTCTGATTACAAGGCCAGCATCCTTAACCACTAGGCCACCACTCCCATATACATAAAGTAACTCCAAAAAACACACAAAACGACAACAAAAGTACACAAATGACTCCCAAAACAAACAAAAATACACTAAATAGGAAGAAGTGTACAGAATGACAACAAACATGCACAAACTGGCTTCAAAAATGCACAAAACAATAACAACACACAAATCTCTTGTTCTTTCCTGTATTATAGTATTCAGATTGGTCATTATTCTTAATACTTCCATCAATGTTGATAATGTGGTCGTCGGATCAGATAATCACAGTCAGTGCTAAAAGTTGCCCATCTCTGCAAATGAATAGATCATAATATGTTAATGAGGACATGAGCATGATTATTATTGTTTGTGATGAGTTCACAAGTCGCTACTGCAGGTCGTTTATTTCCTTATTAAAGCTCAGACTTCACGACAGATTGATTGTCTACCGTGTTCTTTTCTGTGTGCCTGAGCTTCAAGGACAGTAGCAACGTTCTTCATATATGTCTCTAATGAATCCTCTCAGGCTCTCTGTCATCGCTGGTGGTGAAACACTCCCCACCGTCGCTCCCCCTGTAGACCAGAAAAGCCGAGCGCTCAAAATATGTGACATTTGTTGCTTCCCTTTGCTCTCTGCGTTGTAAAAATGTAATGGATGTGGGCTGTTGTCACACGGACACAACACACTTACCTCTGTAGACACGTGAATCATTGCGCCACGTTATTAAAACCGCTTCCCTGAACACATCACATAAGTGATTTAATGTGTAGCTAAAGCTATGAGATCACACAGGTTTCAAATACACAATCTTGTGCGTACAACCTTTTCTAGCTGCTGATTGATGAGAAAAAAGATTCTACATGTGTAGATTTCAGTTTGGATGGAATTCTTGTTTCCTTTGTTGCTTGTCCTTGCAAGAAGAATGTTTGTTTTGGATCCCAGATTACGTACGTGGCTTAATGCTGGGCCAATATATATATATATATATATATATATATATATATATATATATATATATATATATATAAATGAATTAATTTCTGGTATACTTTGTAGCATACTTTTAGTTATATAGTTAATTTATAGTACAGTATAAGTTATCAGTGAAATGGTCCCAAACTTTTGAGACTTTAGGTTGGTTCTTCTTCTAATCTTCACCAACATGATTGTTTGGTCTTAAATTAATAAAATATGAGTTAATTTCTGTGATTTGGGACTGAGAAGGGTGCATTATCTGGCTGTGATAGAAATGTCATACTAACATACTACTCATACTAAGTAAGCAAGAAATACCAGAATGTATACTATATGGGGACATTTTATAAGTATGTACAGTGGGCACACTAGTCATACTCAACCGTCCCATGATGCATTGCGAGCGCATTGCAAAATCATCCTGGGACCGGCTTTAAGCTGAAAATCAAACATTCCCTTTTCAAAATAAAAGCATCTTGTCTTGCATTAGTTTTTAACACTTTTGTAAATAGGGCTCTTATTTTGAAGTTAATCGGAAATTTTGTCAGTAGCACAATGGGAGGTCTCTGAAAATCTCCAAAATGTTAGCATGAAATGTGTTTCCGTTAGTTTTACGAATCAAATGAGCACATGTTGATATTCTACTTGGTCAATTTCTCACTTGTTTTCACAACTTTCAAAGGCGGAGAATCAACAGATATTTAGCCTCAGTGTGATTCAGGTTTTTGTCTTTGTAGGTTTGAAATATACGCATAGTTTGCCAGGGGGGCAGAAGGAGCATTTCCTCCCCAGTGGTCAAAAGTTTTCATTAGAGTTTTCCTAAATTCATTCAAAAAATGCAATTCTTCCTATCTTCTGATGTTGCACAATTCTTCTTCACAATGTAAACGGTGTAGCAACACTGCACCCAGCAGTTCATGTTTGGTACTGCAACAAAAATGAATCAGAAAGTGGACGCCGGCCTGATTTTATCATGAATTTACAACATTAAATGATCAACGCAATTTTTTCTCGTCAACATTGTCACTTTTGTTACTAATCATTTTTGCATTATTGTATTTGTCACTTTTTCTAATACTCTGCCTATGTTTAATGTAGCTAATGTAGCTATGACATCACACAGGATTTAAATACGTACAACCTTTTGTAGCTGCTGATTGATGAGAAAAAGGATTCCACGTGTCGATTTTAGTTTGTATGAAAATTCTTCTTATCCCAGA
This sequence comes from Gouania willdenowi, assembly GCF_900634775.1. Taxonomy (NCBI): domain Eukaryota; kingdom Metazoa; phylum Chordata; class Actinopteri; order Blenniiformes; family Gobiesocidae; genus Gouania; species Gouania willdenowi. Next base: position 21,319,027 of record NC_041066.1, read on the forward strand.
TTCCTTTGTTGCTTGTCCTTCCAAGAAGAATATTTGTTTTGGATCCCAGATTACGTACGTACGTGTCTAATTGCTGGGCCAATGTCGCAGTAATCACCACACACTGGCTCGACTCACATTTAGAGCATGTGGTTAAGTAGATTGATGGTGTATTCTTCCAAAGCAACATTACACTCATGTCTTTCCAAAAAAGAACGATGTGCGCGTGGATGTGGAATTCCTCCCACTAATGTCTGCCTTTAACTGACAGGATGTCAGTGATGGAGAAGAAAGAAGGGGATGAGTATGCTCTATAAGTAGTCCCTTTAAATCCCTGCAAACACCAACCCGGCTCCCAGCGATATAAGGCGAAGTAAAGCTGCTCTTAGAGTCGGGCTGATAGCTTGTCGATCTGTCATCTTCCAAAGACGAACAGCTTTTCTCCTGATGTTTATGAGAATGTAGCAAAGGCATCGCCTTTGTTAGCGCGTGCGTTTACTTGTCACCAGCTCAAATGAGATTCTATTGAAAACCCCATTAAAATGCAAAATACAAACGTGTGAGAAAGAGGAGGACGTCCTCATCCATTGCGTTCCACAGAAAGAGGGATTCTATAAACTTATTTATAGCAGAAAGTGTCAGGCAGATGGTCACATGCCTGCAGCAAGGGCACGGAGATGAAAAAGAGATGAAATACCAAGTGAAGTATAACAAAGTATTCACCAAAGCTCAAAACTAATTGTTAACTCCCATCTTTTCAAAGTCACACCTCATGATTTCTCTCATCCCTGTCAATGAAAAGTCATTATTGTTCTATCAAAGGTGAACTACAGGCATTCCTGTGGGGATACTTGTCCACTGACACAACACGGCACGACTGACAACCCATTTATTTAGCTGAATAATATCCAGAAAGTCTATTATTATTTGCGTCATAGTATATGGTCATCTTAAAGATGTAAATCCTTGTTTTAATCAGAAATAAAATGGGTTAAAAATGACCAACAATGCTGAAAAAGGTGGTGAAATGGGATTTTAAAAACCACAGAAATTGGAAAAAAAAAGTGTAGTGGACAAAAACAGACAGACAAAGTGGTAAAAAGTGTTCAAAGTGTCAATATTGGAGCAATTAGTTTAAACTGGCAAATGATGGACATGACCAATCATGAATGGGGTTAAACTGGGCAAAAATAAGCATGAAATATGGTGAAAAGTGCCAAAAATGTCTTGAAAGTGGAAAAAAATTGTAGAAAACTCATTGGCATTTGAACTCCTGCATTTGAAGTGGCAGAAATTGGAGTAATGTAACAAAAAGTGATGAAAATAGATTAAAATATGACAAGTTTGGTGTAGTTGCAGAAAGTGGGTAAAAATAAGCAAAAATGGTCTCAAATTGTTGTACAACATTCTTAGTTTCTTGAAGGCATCTGGCGTGGGCATGACTAATCGTGAATGTTGTCAAATTGGCAAACATAAGCATGAAATATGGTGAAAAGAGGTTCAGGGACAAAAATCGGTCAACATAAGGCGACATTAGGTGGGAAAGTTGTAGTACGGGTTTATAAGAGCTAAAAATGTCTTGAAAGTGGACACAATTTGCAGAAAATAGATTAAAATTTGATGGAGAAGTGACAGAAATGAGATAAATGGAGCAAAAATGCAATAAAAGGAGCAAAAATATGTCAAGAAAATGTGATGAAAGAGGGTAAAATATGGCAAGTTTTGTGTAGTTGCAGAAAGATTTAAACTCATATTGTGGCATCTGGAGACCCCTTCCCAGTGTCTCGTGACCCCAAATGGGGTCCTGACCCCAAGGTTGAGAATAACCGCACTAATCTACAAAGAAAAGTATGTTTCAAATGAGCAAAATAATGCCAAAATGAACCAAATTTTTTGTTTTTTTCTTTCCTTCTTCTTCAGAGGAAAACCTACTTCTCATGCGTGAACAATCACATTTTTCACAAAGCTCCAGTCCCATGCCAGATATAGACTCAGCTGCAAAAACAGGCCATGAGTCCAAGAAGTGGAATTACAGCAACAAAATTCACAACAAATATGTGCTACAGATTTTCAACTTTCACCAAGATGTAACTTCAGTATAAACATCCCCCCCAACCCCCAAACTGTAATTCCTATTAAACCTCCAAAATCTACTTCCACAATGTTTTGCTTAGTTGACACCAAACCTGCTACAGTATATCTTCAGACTGTCCTACAAAAGAGACATTTGAAATGTGCATAAAAAAGACAATATCAGAATTTTATCTTAAAAGCTGATTTTTTTAATTTTTTTTTTTTTTTTTTTTTTACAGCATTTTGAATTTTGCTTTCATGTAAACAATTGGAGTCAACAATTACAACAATTGGATGCAAAAATTGCATTTAATTTTTTTTATTTTTTACATATGTAGCCAATACATTATTGTTATAAACAAATTACTAACATCTCCACGCTGTCTGGGTGCAATATTTGGATTTGTGTCTTTATAACTGAATATTTGACGTCTGTTTGAAATCTGCCTTTAAACGCTAACAGCTTGTTTTGCCTAAAATTGCCTGGCCCAGACTATTGCTGCACATCCTCTATGCTTATCTTTATTTTATCTTCAAATTTCAGGCATGGAAATCTCAAGATCTCAAGATCCTTCACACTTTAATGGTGACTTTTCCACTCCATGTTGGGCCATTTAATTAGTTACTTCATTCCATTATTTTTATTAATCCACTGTTAAACGAGCCAAAAATTTAAAGCATAATCACAAGTCAAAACCCAAAGTGTAAATCTAGTTGCAACCTTAAATACAGAGCCAAGTAAAATATCAAAAGTGCATAAATAGTCTTTCATTTGCATTCTATATCTGTGCTGCTAAGGCAGAAACTGTGTGTTTTGTTACTTCAAAGGCTGTAAAGTGACAGCTTCCTGATATCAAAGCGCTTTGTGATGAAAGGCAAACGGACAAAGTGGAGGACGAGTACAACAGTATTATTACATAATGCAGGGTATATTGTATAATTTGATCTAATGTGCACGCTACTTCTACGTTGTTGCAATTGAAATGATGCTTTGATGGCTCAATGTATCCCTTTGAACTGTAAGTGTGCATTTTAAAGTCAGCATCATTTACAGTATGGAGCATATGTTTGGTTAGATGTGCTAATGAATGGATGTTTGAATGGTTTTAATAGATGGTGATAATTATGTCCAGATGAACAAAACAATAAAATAAAAATTGACAATTACTTTATTGCTTCTATTGTTGTTTCATCACCTTCGGCTTTGTAATGTTCATTTTTCAACAGTTTTTACGAGTAATGCACAATATTATCGGCACATTATCAGTATTGGCTGATTAATTAACAAACAACGGCTACAGATATAATAAACCGATGAAATACCAGGTTTTGCTTCCTTGAACAACACATAGACATCATATATATGTATACATAAATAAATAAAATATCAAAGTACTGAATTTACCAATTTCCAAATGGTTAGACTTTTTCCTAATATATACTGTAGCTCTGACGAAGAACATTCTGATCTAAAAAAAAAAAAAAAATATATATATATATATATATATATATAGCCCTTAAATACAAAATGTAAATAAGTAAGCATTAATATCCAGCTGTTGTTTTTGTTTAATTTGTCCACATGTTCCCATAAATCCTTGTAATCCAACCATTAAAACCTCTTAACGCTGCAGGTGACGCACATTTTTTTGCTGATTGACTTCGAGGCATCCCATAGTTTCACTGTCATCATCCAAATCATCATTTTAGCGTGTTTGATCCAACTTTTGGTTACAAAAGTTGGATCTCCCTGCAGCTCCCTGCAGCTTTAAGTTTGCATGCCCATTCTTGTAGTTCTCTTTGATGCTGTGGAAAGAGAAAGAGGCCGATCGGCCCGATAGGTTTCGGTCCCATTGCGTTTGCTTTGTATCAGAGCTTTTTTTTTTTTCTTTCTCTCCAATAGTTTCGTCAAGTTTTCCCTCAGTTCCCACGAGACGACCCGCCCTCTCGTCATTGCAATATTTTAAGAGCTTTACAGTTTTCTCAGCTCGGTGAAGCAGCAGAGGATTAGACGAGTATAGCGGGAGGGAAAATCCATAAGTGAGAGATGGAAATTTAAAGAGTTGGACAGAGGCAGATTGTACCATTACCCTGTTGGAATTTAATGTATCTGAGCAAAACCTGAGTCTGTGTGATGCAAGTTTTTTTTTTTTTTTTATAAAAAAAAGGAAACTGAGCTGCATGTTGACAAAGTTTATTTGTTTAGTAATATATTTCCCTTATATTCTTTAATAAAGGGGTTCTCAATTGTAGGTTCAGGACCCCATTTAGGTTCACGAGACACTGGGAGGGGGTCGCCAGATGCCTTCAAGAAAATACTTTTTGAACAATTTGAGCTCATTCTTGTTTTTTTTTTGTTTTTTTTTTTACCCTTTTTCTGCAACTACACCAAACTTGCCATATTTTAATCTATTTTCATCAACTTTTCTTGCCATATTTTTGCTCCTTTTTATGCATTTTTGCTACAGTACACCCATTTCTGCCACTTCTCCATCACATTTGAATGCCTTTTTGGCACTTATAAACCCTTTCCACCACTTTTTCACCTAAAGTTGCATATGTAGACCCATTATTGTCATTTTTAACCTCTTTTCACCATATTTTCTGCTCATTTTTTTTTTTTTTTACCAATATAATCACATTTACGATTTGTCATGCCCATTATTTGCCAGTTTAAAGTAATTGTTCCAATATTGACAATTTGAACCCTTTTTCTGTGTGTTTTTGGCCACTCTTATTTGCAACTTTTAACCATTTTCTGTGTTTTTTTTTAAATCCCATTTTACCCCCTTTTTCACCATTTTTGGTCACTTTTATCCTATTTTATTTCTGATTAAAACAAGGATTTACATCTTTAAGATGACTAAAATCTATGGCACAAATAATAATAAACTTCCTATATGATTGTGGAATTTTTTTAGATGAATAAATAAATGTGGTTATCACAGATTCATAGAACAATGGACCATCATTTTGCTGACTTTATGGATTTGTCCCAAAAATCTCTCCTCTTTATTTCCCCTTATAGATGACCCTGTCTCCACATGACTGTTTTTCACTGTGTACAGTGGGGGTCCCCGGTCTCTGAAACCTTTATTTTGAAAAGCTTGAGAACCACTGTTTTAAAATATTGCTTTAAAAAACATCCACAGTTATTTACGGACAGACTGGGGCTAAACCTGACAGCACTTAAATAACGTGTGTTGCGATATGAACTCATCTTCAGAAGGCGATTACCTCTGAGAGCCACAGAGTGTGACAGCGTGTGGGTGGATGATACGTTATCTGCTGCGTGGGACGTGCTATTGTGACCACAGAACACTGAGAGGACACACAAGATGTTCTGGCCCTGAACATGACTAAGTTTGATGATTCACCTCATGCTATGCATCTGTGGACGAGTCATAACTTGAAATGTTAAGCACGTTTCTTTGGGGAAAAAAGGATAATTTTCCTTGATAACTCACTGGTCGAGACATAAGATGAGTTCAAAGGTTCGTTCTGGAAGGCAGTGATTGGTCCAAGTACCCCCTTTCTCTTATTTCTGAACACAAGTACCCCCTTTGTCCGGCTACAACATTTTGCTCAGAATACTCTGAAAGCACAACAATAGAGCATAATGATGGAATTAATGAGTGATAACACACATTTTAAAGAATTCCATTTTGTAAAGTGGAATAAAACAGTATTTAGTGTCTCATGAATAGATTTACTTTTTATCATTTCTAGTCATCTCCAGCCTGGTGTGGGACCAAGACTGACTTTTCTATTTTCAGTTCATGTTCTAATCAAGAATATTTCCATCATCAATATTATGATATCATTTTTACTAGAAAAAAAAAAAAAAAAAAAATATATATATATATATAAACCTCATAGTTTAAATGCTTTCATTTGTTCAGTTTCCACTCTCACCCCCTGTAGTGCCACCACGTACCACTAGGGGTACACAAACCCTCATTTGAGAAACAATGCTTTAAGGCTTCACTAAACAGATACATTGTATTGTTACCTCATATTAAATGATCTAAATGGTGTTAATTTTGTTGACCTAAAATTATGGCCATAGTTTTTGTTCACTACATTTTCTTTAAGTATCAATAACGTGAACATATGGATATTTTCGTCAACTAATAAAAACTGAACTACAATGTTCACACAAGAGGACGAAATCCAATCAAAACTACTTTTGCTGCGTGGAAGGCGGGACAAGCCAGTAAGTGATCCAATAGGAAGTGAGCTGATTGTGTTTCAAGATGTATGACGGTTCATGTGGTTTTTAACACATTAATTACATCAAATCAGTCTGTGTGTAATTACAAACATTAAGAACATCCAATATCATTTTGATAAATGGTAATTGAATCTTTTAAAATAATGCATGAACTCTTTTACTTGACTATATCTGTAACAGATTTAGGCTGCTTTCACACCGGTTTAGTCCCGGACTCGGTCCAAATGGGCGGAGGACAGCTGATCATTTTATCATCTTGGTTTGGCTCGGTTTGCGTTCAGATCGCAACTTCTGATCCGCTCCAAACAGCTTCTGATGCAGTTCCATGAGTTGTTACTAAAGTAGAAACCTTCTCTATGCAGCAAAACAGAAACCTGAAGAAGGGGCTCTCAACTATGGGTCAATGCGAGTGCTAAAGAGTGTTCAGAAACTTCTTCCTTCTCTGTTTGTTCCTTCACAACATTCAACAACGGAGCAGCAACAACTTGCTGATCAACCACAAGAGCAGTTGTGTTCACGGCGCTCCTAATCTCTCTCGGCTTTGATTGGAATCGCTCTGAAACCGCCAAAAACATTGCGTTAGAAATCACCTTTTTATCCGCTCTAGACTTTGTTTTTGGATTCATAACATGATGGACTATCCAAGCAAACAAATCCTAGAGGTTTGAACCGTTTTAGGATCCGTCGGTGTGAATGCACCCATAGCCAACTAAAATATGAATGTTATTTAGTTGACTAAAACGAGACTAGAACTGAAATAGTCCTGATCACTGAAATATGACAAACTAAGTGTGGAATTTAACACTGGTATCAAATAAGATGGAAGTATGTGCAATCAAACTTTGCAAGAAAGCAAGCAGTCAAGGTTTGACTTCCAGTATGTACCTGGAGACCTTTCTGTGTGGAGTTTACATGTTCCCTTTCAGAATAAACCCAGTGGATAGTCTTGTTTACCCCATATTGGGTAAACCCTCATAATCATCATTTTACAATGATAATCAAAGCACTTTTAGCTGTTTTAGCATTTAAATGCTAATCAGGTTTTTCATCACTAACATTACAAAAGTACGTTTAAGTCATTAAGAATGTTTCCCTGTTTTTGCTCTCCTTTAGCTCCACGTAGGTCTCCATCATCATGCTAGCTTTAAGCTTCCAGTGTTAGCATCAGGATTAGCAGGTGTCAAATTTCATTAGAAGTATTGGAGTACTGCAGCTTGAAGAAGAATTAAAACATACCTAATTCACACTATAATGCCTGTATAATGAACCATAGATAATTGCAGTAGCGTTTGAACTTTACTTTGAATTACGAGGCTATGCAACCAAAACGCCTTCATTAGCTTGTTTTCCTCGTGCTATGTGCAGGAGTCAAATCCTCTTGTTATTGCATTTTCCAGAGAAAGTGGCTTTAATTAGTTTTCATTTACATACTACTAAATAAACCCTTTGAACTCTCCCCCCGCCCCCCCCAATGCCCCCAACCACACTCTCAACGTCGTTGTTATAGGATAATAATGCATCCAAATGGAAGTAAAACCAAACTGATTATGCCCTTATTTGTCCAACAAAGTGACTCTGAATACGCTGTGATTAGCAGAAGTCAACAGAAGGACAGATGTTTGTGACAGAAAGATGAAGTAGTATAGTCTTCAATCTCTACCATGCAACACTTGCTGTGTGTGACAGCAGAAAGAAAGTGTTGAGAAAGGGGACATAGAAAAATGTAGCAGAAGAAGAAAAAAGCTCAGTCTTAAATTATATATGAAACCTGTCTGTGTCGTATAAATTTGAAATTGTAAGCTTTAAAAACCTTGCCCTGAGTCATTTTCAACTTTTGAGAGGGGTTTTGTACAGCGACACATTAGGAGGAGCCAGAGGGTTTCTGGTTCCAACCCAAAGGCGGAGATTCAAGTCTGGATTTGGCATGAAAAATATTGATGGAAACATCATTCCAGTTTTCCTCCAACTTTGTGAGAAATTCAGAGAGTTTTATGACACTCAAGTGTCACACTCAAGGCCCGGGGGCCAAATATGGCCCCTTGGACAATCCAATCCACAGGAGGAAGTAAAAATGACAGAAAAAACATGAATAATTGTGGACATGAAACTCATGTCCTTACAGGGGCTCAGTTTTCCCAGTGCTTATATTGCATGATTGCAGTTTTTAATGTTAACAGCTGAAAAAACTCTAAATTCTTACAAAATCCCTAAATTTTTCTCAAATTATGACAATATTTATCTTGATGAAATAGAAATTGGTCACAAAATCCACAAAATTTAAAATAAAGACCCTGTTGGGACTGATATCTATCAGATGACACAATGACAAATCGTGAATGTGGTTAAATTGGCACTGTGTGGTTAAATTTCACTTGCGTGAAAAGAGGATAAAATTGACAACGATGGGTCAACATGTACGATATTGGGTGGGAAAAGCAGTGGATAGGGTTTTTAAGTGCTGAAAATGTCTGGAAAGTGGAACAATGTGCAGGAAAAGCGTTGAAATTTGATGGCGACGTGGCAGAAATAGGAGTAATGCAGCAAAAATGCATTACAAAGGGCAAAAAAGTGATGAAAATAGGTTAAAATATGGCAGAATATCAAATCATGAATGTGGTTAAACTGGCAAAAAAATAAGCATGAACTATGGTGAAAAGAGGTTAAAAGTGACAATAATGAGTCAACGTGTGCAACATTAGGTGGTAAAAAGTGGTGGAAAGAGTTTTTAAGAGCTGAAAATGTCGCATTCAAATTTGATAAAGAATTGGCAGAAATGGGAGTAATGTAGCTAAAATGCATTACAAAAAGGCAAAAATATGGCAAGAAAAAGTGAAAATAAGTTAAAATATGGCAAGTTTGGTGTATAGTTGCAGGTCTCTCAGATCTATGGACACAGATCAGATAGTGGAGCCCAGAGTTCACAGTAAACATGGTGATGCTGCTTTTAGTTGTTATGCTGCAAAGAAGTGGAACAAACTGCCAGCGGAGCTGAAGTCAGCATCCAATGTGAACATTTTTAAATCAAAGTTAAAGGCACTTTTTTTCTCTACTGCATATGATTGAGAGAGAGATTTTTTGTCATGTTGTTGATGCAATGATGATTTTACTGATGATTTTAATTGATTTTACTGATGATTTTAAATGTTCTTATTGATTTAAATGTTCTTATTGATTTTAAACAATTGAATGTTTTATCATGTAAAGCACATTGAGTTGCCTTGAGTATGAAATGCGCTATATAAATAAATTTGCCTTGCCTTGCCTTGCCTAAGAAGATACAAATCGGCTTAAATTAGTTTCTTAGAGACATTTGGCGACCCCAAGGTTGAGAACCCCTGTTGTAAAAGATGCGGTAGAGGAGTAAATCAGCATTTTCCCTTTGCTTAAATGATAAAACTAAATTCCCCACTGATAGCAGCAAGGTGAAGCACTGTAGCAGAATTTAATAGAGATAAATATGAAACTTCAGCCCCATAATAAACATTTCTAAGTTTCAGAGAAAACCCTTCACCCTGCCTTACCTTTCCTTTTTAAAACAATCTCCTTTTCCCCGACTGTGCCTCTGCAGGCCGCTGGTTTACACGAAAGAGTGACACAATCAATTTGCAGAGCAAGTAACACAATCAGGGCCAACATAAATCATATCAGCACAGTCAGGCCCCCGGGCACCTGCTGAGGTGACAGCTTCATGGCTCGTCTCCAGAACGCAACCTGCCAATCAGAGGAGAGTGACAGTCACAGACAGCTGCTACTCGGCTCTGTCACACCCATGGCACAGGTTGGAAGGATGATTTCCAAATGAAAACTGTAATGATTTACAGATTACCTGCTTAGGCCTGTAATCACAGTGCGGGATTAGTACAGTGCTTCCCAAATGGGGTACGCGATGGCACAACAGGGGGTACGAGAGAGAGAGAGAGAGAGAGAGAGAGAGAGAGAGAGAGAGAGAGAGAGAGAGAGAGAGAGATTTTTCTTGGAAAATTGCAAAATTATTGGAATGTAGCCAATACAGCAGTGCACTTTATAGCCCAGAAATTATGGTAAATCAGAATATAATCAATTAATAAAAACTAAACTATAATTTCATCACATGGGACAAAATCCAGTCATAACTCATGTGATCATGTGATCTTACCCATTGATCACATCAATTCTGTCTAGATGTGTATTTACTAATACCACCCAATATCAGGTTGATCAATGGCAGAGCTTAATTTACACCTCCTTTTGCTTTTAGGTGTTTTGATTACATTTTGAAGTATTATATTTGGACAACTGTGTCTTTTTTTTTAGTTGAAACCACTGGAAACGTCATTGTACACACAAAATTAAATGTAAAAACTGAGCACAAGAGAGGAAGAGAGGGGAAAGTCAAGCCACGCCCCCACGCTACATCTAAAGTGTGATTATGCGCAAAAATAGTTTATCTGTCAGTTGGATTTAAATAGTTTCTTGAAGCCAATAAGTGAAGCTAAGCCTGAGGTAAAGAAGTCCAAGGTTGTTTCTGTGGAAATCGCGGAAAAGAGCAGCAGCAGCAGCAGCAGCACAGCAGCCGTAAGCTTAGTGAATAGCAACACCTGTAGCGAAGATGCTAAAGCAGGAGAACCTGCCTGGATATAAAGTTCTCCATGGCTGTTTTTTTTTTTTTTTTGGCTATATTGACAAATAAAAGGTGTGCACAGTTATGACCTTATAGGTGTAAACGTTTGTAAATATTTTATATTTGTGTGTTTTTGTGTTCTGAAAGTTTAGTGTCCTTTGTGGCTAAATTAACGATGATTTTGTGCTGTCCTTGGTGCTGAAACATGGCAGATGTGACAGCTGTCACTCAGAATGAGAGACGGATGCGCCGCAATGCTTCTTTAGCGCTGATTCATGGCTTTAAAAAAGTTAATTCAGTGACATTTTTGTCTCTCTCTTAGTGCAGGAACGTCTCCCAGCATTTGTTCTGGGACCTGATGATTTACAAATGAAACACTGATCAATTGTAATTGAATTAGAAAAAGAATGCATACACTCTTATCCTGTATATTTTAGTCGACTATATCTGTAACGGATTTGGTCGACTAAAATTGTAGAGTCATTTATGCGACTAAAATTATAAACTATAACTGAAATAGACACCTAGACTGAAATTTGACTTAAACTATGATGCATTTTAGTCAAAAGACTATGACTAAACTCTTAACCTGTCTTTTTTAGTCGACTATCTGTAACATATTTAGTCGACTTAACTGTTAATGTCATTTATATGACTAAAGTTATAGATTATAACTGAAATAGCCACGATGACTGAAATGTTACTCAACTAGGGTGCATTTTAGTCAAAAGACTATGGCTAAACTATTATCCTGTATATTTTAGTCGACTATCTGTAACATATTTAGTCGACTAATACCATAGTGTTGTTTAGTTGACTATAACTGAAAAGAGCCCTGACGATTGAAATTTCACCATGACTAGGGTGCATTTTGGTCAAAAGACTATGACTAAACTCTTAACCTGTCTATTTTAGTCGACTATCTGTAACATATTTAGTCGACTTAACTGTTAATGTCATTTATATGACTAAAGTTATAGATTATAACTGAAATAGCCACGATGACTGAAATGTTACTCAACTAGGGTGCATTTTAGTCAAAAGACTATGGTTAAACTATTATCCTGTATATTTTAGTAGATCTGTAATGGATATAGTCGACTAAAATCTGTCGTTTAGTTGACTAAAACTAGACTATAACTGAAATAGTCCTGATGACAAAATTTTAGTTGCATTTCAGTTCAACGACGACGTCTAAAACTGAATCTAAACGTGTCTGCTTGTATTTCAGATTGAATCCATGTTACTGCTAATGTAGAATAAATGTCTCATACTTGTGCTGGTCCTTTTTTTTTGTAACTAATATAATTTAATAACTAATAGGACGCATCAAATCTGTTTCAGAATGTGGTCGACATAATGTACCAAAGCCATTTCGTCTCTTCCACTCTAATCATTTGCAAGGCGAGTTCAGTGGTTTTAAAAGCTTGCACAGACCATTGGAGGCGGACATTTAAACACTGTGCCTCTACATATCTGACACGGTGAGGGAGGGGCCTGCAGGCATCAGCACCCACTGGATCCTCAGCTTTATGGCCCACTTTCACACTAACAGCCCACACTAAGTGCTGTCAGTTCAGACTTTCAACCTGGAGCTAGCAAAGTCATTGCAAGTGAGGTATAGGCAGTGATCTAATAATAATTAAAAGAAAGTGTGGGCTATAGCGGTGCATAGGAGAGCCATTTTGTGTTTTCATTTCCTGCTAAAGCTTCACACACATGTTTTCACCACATATACTGCACAGAAACCTTAACTAATACATTAAAGCCATTTAGCAGTTAACTTAAAGATGTTGTACTTTAACATGGTTTTATTTTTTTCCTTAGAAAGGCCTGTTTAAGACATTCCCACATTGGAATGATAACTGTGTTTGAACTGCATGGGGGTGGTCTTTTTTGAAAGATAACATTCTGAAGTTTCTCTAGAAGAGTTATGAACACTGTAGGCAGAGGTGGGCAACTTCCACACAGCGGGGGCCACAAAAACGTGTTTGTTTGATCGAAGGGCCACATGATCAACATTCATGTCAGCATTTAGAACAAGGGCCAATCTGAGCATTAACAGGAAAGAACAAAGCTTTTTTTTTCCTAGTACATTTGTGTGCTTTTTGTGTATTTTCTTATTTTATTTGATGTTTTTTGGAGTCATATTGTGTATTTGTGGTGTCGTTTTGTGTTTTTTGGAGTAATATTTGCGTATTCCTGTTGTTGTTTTGCTTGTTTGCTAGTACTGTGGGTTTCATTTTTTGTTTTCATTTTCTGTCATTTTGTTCATTTTTGTTGTCGTTTTGTTTTATTTAGCTAAACATGAACCCTAGTCCTTAACATTTAAAGTTAGGGTCAGGGTTCATGTTTAGGCGTGTTCAAATTTTGCAGAGTCACCTAAGTTTACTGAAAAAGTGGAGGCAATAGCGGTTGAGGTTAGGGTATGTGGCCCCCGGGCCGCCTGTTGCCTATGTCTGACTGTAGCTATCAGTACAACTGACTTATTGTACATGAGAGTACAAATATTTCCATCCTCGCCCTGCCTTATTTTATCATAAACAGTTAAAATGGAGTTAAATATGTTACATTTTATGTTTTTTTTTATAGCAGTTTTACTGTGTTTTCTACTAAATGCTGGGATTCATTGTATTTTTTAATGTCAGACCACTTTTGATTATGGATAGATAGACAAACATGGATTTTTTAGGGCCGATGCCGGTACCTGTTTTTTTTTCCCATCAGCCTTAGCTGATGACCGATACAGACGGCTGATTTTCTTGAGCTGATATTTAGAGCCGATTCTACTTTTGCTCCCTGAATTTACATTAAAAAAAGAATCACACAATGATGATAACAAATGTGAGGTGCTGGCTTTTTTATGTTGCTATTTTTTTTTGTCTTAGATACGGTATATGATACCTGTGGTATGCTGCTGTATTTGAGGAGCATTTAATCTGATGAAAGTCATAGGAGAATTTATCTAAAAGATACAAAACATCCATTAAAGCCTCCATACTTTAGATTCTGACCAGTATCATCATAGGACTTGATTTGTGTACTAATAATGTCATTTATTGACAGAATGAGATTTACAATATCGTGAATGCCATTTCTGGATTACATTACAGTTGAATATAGGTAAATATTCGAAAGAATTTTGAAAGAAAGCAAAAAATAAGTCACACCTGACTTTAAGTCGGATGTCCTAATGGTAATGTTGGGGTTTGAAAACTTGATGCCAGATTGTTTTGTATAGAACATGCATCTAAATAACAAAACAGTTCATTCAGTTCAACATTTACATTAAACAAAAGTCTTCATTTACAATAAAAACAACACATTCAGTTGTTTTTTTTGTTTTGTATTTCTTTAAAGTTGTTGAACAGAGAAAAAGGGAATTAATATTCTGTTGATTATTTATTTTTGATATGATTTAGGAGTAAAACTGAAAATAAAATGCATGGAGTAAGGCTATATTTAGACACATTCTAGGCATTATTATGTTACACAGAAGTGTATATTGTTTGGGGTTCATTTATTCATTCATTCATTGTCTTTAGTTTGCTTTAATATTGTAAAAAGTAGGCTCTCGAAACCAAGATTTACTGTTTGATGGACTAACCTTCTCTCTGGTGGCTGTAGGGAACAAGTGAGGGAGATTTCTTAGAAAATAAAATAGGACCAGATAAAAGTCCCATTCATTATTTATTGCTTACAGTAATGTGAGATGAAGCTTTTGTAAGCTTTACACATTTAAATAGCGCACACGCACACAGTCTGAGTAAACTCTACGTTACGTAAAATAAATTGTATTGACAAATAACAGCTTTAGTGACATTGTTTCAAAAACATTCAGGGTCATTTCTTTGTCCTCTGTACCAACATACATCACCTAATTATAACCTAATTATAATATTTTCCATACTGGCCGACGACTATGGAGAACGTGGAGTCATTAATCAAATTCGTCCATGTGCTGCAGTGAGACTGCGACTGCCAATGCTGTGAGAAGTTGCCTACAGCAACCCTACGGAGGTTGTCAACAGCATCACCAGACTGCATTATTAATGTTCACTCACCGGGAGAGATGTTTTCCGATCGTTGGTATTGCTTCTTTTCCCACACATTTTATTAAGGAAAGAAACAAACAAGAAAAATAATAAAACCAGCGAACTTACCTGTTTTACACATATATTACAGTGGGTGGGTTTATTTTTTTATCTTCAAATATACAGTCTGTATGCGAAACATATTACATCCATACGTAATATGTTTGAACTTCGACAGGAAAGACAACCTCTGCAGATGCTACGTTGACAGATCTTTGGTTGATTTTTGACAATTCATGGGTGGAAAAAGTAGAAGACACTCTTTCATGGACTTATTAAATAGATTTATTATTATTTATTTTTTTTTAGCTCTCTACATGTCACCAAATAAAAAAATGAGGCAATCATATCACATGAACACAAACAACCATATAACCTAAATGTTTAATAAAAGAATGATGAATCAGCCTTAAAGAAGCACGAACAATCGCCCGTTATGGAGCGTAACTGTCTCTCACTATGAGTGACATCTGTCAACTCAACTAGGGCTGTTCGGTATACCGGTTCATACCAAATACCGGTATTTATTTTTGTTATGATATGAATTTTTATATACCACCGTACCGGTGTATTTGATTACACAACTTTCAGAACGCTACGTTGCGCAGCGTTTCAGACCAGACTCTTTTCAACGTTGAACTTCTAAATCGGAAGATAAACTGTAGCTCTCTGGTGTGAGTTGTGGTGTAAATCATACGTGTAAATGGATAAAAAAAGACACAAATGAAAGCTCTGAAGCTGCATGTGAGCATGTGCACTCACAGACACAGAGGCACGGTTAGCTTAGCATGTCGGCAGTTCTGCAGTAATACACAAAAAAAGAGAGCAAAGACCACAATTTGTAATTCCTATAATGCGGAAATAAGTCCTGGTAGAGCTGCAAACAAAACGCTACCTTATTCACCATAAAAAACCACCACACCACTGAGTATGCCGCATTTGAAGCTAGAAATCAAGCTAATGCTAAAGCTAAGCTAGCTTGTCTTTCATAAACCTAGAGTAGCAGCTCATTGAACTGAGCTTTTGTCCATATCAGAACTTTCCCTGTCGTCTCCTTCTCTTCTTTCTGTCTCTGAGTCCTCCTCAGGTTCCCTGGATAGTTCTCCTCCTGTGTCCTGTCTGTTAAAAGCAGGTTCTCCTGCATTAGCATGATCGCTACAGGTGTTGCTATTCGCTACGCTAACTGCTGCTGTGCTGCTGCTCTTTTCAGCAATTTCCACAGAAACAACCTTGGACTTCTTTACCTCAGGCTTAGCTTCACTTATTGGTCTTTAATTCCAACTGTTTTCCAAGCTGAGAAACAATTTATGCGCAAAAACAAAGTTTAGACGCAGCGTGGGCGTGGCCTGACTTTTCCTTCTCTTACTCGCGCACTGTTTTTACATTTAATTTTGTGTACAATGACATTTCCAGTGATTTCAACTCAATAAAAGACACAGCTGACCAAATATAATACTTAAAAATGTAATCAAAACACCTAAAAGCAAATGAGGTACTAGAAAAAAAAAAAAAAAAAAAAAAAAGAGGTGCTGGATCCAATCAAATAGGTGCCGGTCAAAATCTGGGAAATCTGGCACAAATAAGATCCGGCACAAATTAAGCTCCGGGTCCCAGGTTTTAGTAGGGAAATGAAGAAGTTCAACATTAATAGCCCAGGTTTGCACAACAATAAGTGACAGATACTTAAATGTCCTTTGATTTTTGATTGTTATGGGACCAATTTTTATTTAATTTGGGAGATTTTGTGGTATCATTTGAGGCCCCCGGGCCTCGCGTTTGTCACTTTAAATCATTTTAAATAAAACGTGTAAGAGTTGGGGTCAAATATGTCTTCGATTATTAATGTTCAATCACAACTCAGTTAAGATTACTTTCACTGGCATTTCTTCCGATTACGACAGCAACATATTCTTTGAATTACATTTTCAATTATAATTACACCATAATTGTAATTAATTATGCAATTACAATTATAATTGACCCCAACCCTGAAGCGTGTAGACATTTTCTCACGATAATCACAGATTTCTAAGTGTGTATAACAGCAGGCGGGTCTGATTGGCTGGTGCGTCCTAATATCACAGCTAAATTACAACGTCAACATATGGTGAAGATCACATACTGCAGTTTTGTTGTAATTAAAAGGAAACATATGGAGTGAGTTGATTCACAGGGTTTTTATGTCTTACAAAGGACGAGCTTCAGAAAAGTCAAAGCTCACATTTAAAGCATCACCCCCCCCCCCCCCCCCCCCCCCCCCCACCCCCCCAGAGATCTCACAGTATTAGTATAATAAAGCACTGATGAATAGGACTGTGTGGGAGGAATGAATCTCAGGCTTTGACCTTGTAGCTGGACAACAAGCTCTACTGCCACTTCTTATCATCACTCGCCCCCCACCCCTGCACCGCACACACCCCTCTCCTCCTCTTCCTCAATCCCATCACCTCTCCGTGCAGACATGGCCCCAGATGCGGCCGCTAATACCCATTTATTACTGGGAGGAAACACTTGGAGCCGCACGGCTCTGTGATGAAAGATAGAAAACACAAAAGTCTTCATCTAAAGTGAGGAATCTTTTTCTTTTATACGGGCTAAATCACCGCCGCCCTCGCGCCAAGTGACATTAATGAGTCCCTGGAGTCGTCTACAGTAATATCTATAGTAAAGATGGCTGAGGAAGGTCAAATAAAGTATCAAGGAATACATTTCCAAGGGATATGATTTTGTAAAAGTGAGCTATTGCTTAAATTCAATGATCGCTAAGGTAATCATTATTTTAATCAGTCAGCCCGACCAGCGTGTACGTTTTGGGGCTGATGCCGTTACTGATTTTGGGTAAATTGTCTGATATATGAAATAAGAATATTGATATACACAGGATATATTATGCTGTACATGAACACAATTTCTCATAATAACAAAAAATGACTGACAAAGAAGCAAAATGCTACTTATATATATTTATTTATTAATTTTTACAAAAAAAATCACAACATACAAACAAACAAATACAAAAAATGGATGAAAAAGAAAACAAATGTCAACAAAAGCTCTATGAAATATTAAAAAAAAAAGTCAATTTCCGTATAATACATTTGATACGTTCAACTTTAATTAGTGACACTGTCAACATAAGGACTGTAAACCCACTAATATATAAGAAATAGAAAACTGGTGCAAACTGTATTAGTGAAATACAATATCAAAATATATATTTAAAAAAAATCAAGTTGTTCAAATTGCAAACAGTAAACATGTAAAGATTAAAAAAAAACTCAAAATGTAACTGTAAAAAATCAACGAGTGCATTTCTCCCAGTGTTGAAATTTCATAATCAATACTAGCGATTAGAAAGGCAGCTTATAATCAGTCAGGCTATTGACCAATGTTGATTAATCACTAAACAAACAGATATTAACTAATAAAAGTGTAAAGCTAATATCTGGAAAACTTGATTGTGAGTCTCATAAAAGACTGAGAAAAGTCGATTTGGATTTTATATTCAATTTATTTATTGAAGAAAAAGCATTTTGAAAACCCAATGTTTTTTGTGTATTTATGAGTTGTGTGAGCCATAACTATATTGTTTTAAATTGTTCCCATTATGGGTGTGTGTAAACATGTCTTTTACTGCTATATAAAGAATAGGTTGCAAATGATGTGTTTTTATTAAAGTAAACACTGCGTTTAGATGGTTCTCATACTTGTTTGGCTCAAGTACCCCTTTCTCTTACTTTTGCTCACAATTCTGTAAAAAAACAACGATAGACCATAATGATGGAATTAATGAGTGAAAACACACATTTTAAAGAATTTAATTTTGTAAATAAATGAATGAAACAGTATTTAGTGGCTCCTGAATAGATTTATTTTTATAGTTTTTATCATTTAAGTTCATCTCCTCCTGGTGTGGGACCAACACTGACTCTCGTATTTTCAATTGATGTTCTAATGAAAATAATTCATATCATCATTTTGTGTTTGGCAATTTTTGTTGTTGTTTGTCAGTTTTTTTCATTAGTCAGTATATTTTTTGTTGTTTTTGTGAGTTTTTGGTTTTATTCAAACTATTCTCTCAGTGTGTGGTTTTGTCATTGTTTTGTATATTTCTCTGTTATTTGTGTGTATTTTGTAGTGATCTTGTGTATTTTTCTCTCATTTAGTGTGTCTTTGTTGTCGTTTTGTGTTGCTGGTAATGGTAATAATTTTTTTTTTTTTGCTTAGTGAGTGTGTTTTTGGTGTCATTTTGTGTATTTTGTTGTTGTTTGTCTATTTTTTTTAATTATCATTCAGTATATTTTTTTCTGATTTTGTGTGTTTTTGTTGGCGTTTTGTGAGCTGCTGATAATATTTAGTATGATTGTCATCTTTAGCGGAAAATAAACAAAACCCCATATTTTTTATGCTTTCCTTGTTAATTTTCCACTTTCTCTCAAGTGCTGCGGTTGCGTACCCCCATTTGAGAAACACTGCTCTAATGAGATGAAAAAACAACCAAAGCTGACACATTATAGTGTATTAAACTCCTCCATCGGTTTCATATATATATATATATATATATATATATATATATGATATATATATATATAAACTTCATGCAACTGTAAAGTCAAGTTCCATCAGACTTTCAGTAACAATGTCTGCCTGTCACTCGTACTGACGCCACAAAGTCGTCCAAAGTCTTTGCAATTCGTCTCACAACTACTTGAATGGTTGCATCAATGATGCAATGATTCAGTCTGAAGCACATTTATCTTCCTGAGCAGAATATGATTTTTATACAGAGTGGACACAGGTCAAAAAAATGAGAAATCGCGGCGTTCCTTTCATGTGTTTACTTATGATGTAGTGAGTCAAGGAGGGGAAAAGTTGCCCAAAGAATTAGCTGGGTTAAGAAAGTGTCACTTAAAAGATTTTACCGAGCAAACAGCCCTTCCTTTCCTTCCCTTCAGCTCTTTTCTGTCTAGCAATCAAAAAGTTGGTGCAACTTTTTGCAGATCCTCCTGCTTTTTAATCAGCAACGTCGTCCCTGGGGCACACCAACACTTAAGCTTAGGCTGCTGTGGTATCTTCCCAGGCGCCATCCAAGGCTTCCATGCAATGACTGACCTCAGAGAAACTCCATTTGACATCAAAGCTTCTTTTGAAAAGCTCAGTAGGAAAAGTGAGTGAGTGGGTGAGAAAGAGAGCGAGCTGAACCACCGGGAAAAGTGCGACTGAACCAAATCCATGACTGGAGTCAAAAGTTCCCAACTGCCATAAAGGAAGGAGGTGTTTTTATGACCGTGCATTAGTGTCGATTTCCCACTCAAGACAAGCAATCTTCAGTTTGATTAAGGAATGATCAATAGCATATCTTTTGCTGATTTACGATGTGCAAATATTGACCAATTTCCAGGGGTGTAGCAGCCATTTTAAAAGTGAGGGTGTTCTAAAGATAGGGCAACCGCCGACACCCAATTTAGTTAATTAAATTATTTTACTAAAACCACTGTTATTAAGTCAGTGATACTCAACATGTGGCTCTTTATATATTCATTTTAATTATTATTTCGCTAGAAAACCTTAAAAGGGGAAACTTTTCAATCGTTTTGACCTTTTTCTTTGGCCTTTTTGCAACTTCCTTTCTCCCATTTTTTCTCTTTTTCAATTTTTAAAAATTTTTTTAAAGCTTTTTTTTTGGATTTTAGCTTCTTTTGGCCAATAAATATCTCCTGTTCCCATTTTTTTTTGTCAATTTTGACAAGTTGCTTTTGACACTTCTATCTATTTTTTTTCAATTCTTTAACCATTTTTTGCCACTTATCATCTAAATAAGCTTCCTTTTGCCCAATAAATATCACTTGTTTCCTTTTTCCTCTTTTTGTTCCTCATTTTTGCCATTTTTTTCTATTGTTTGTTGCATTTTGCTAATTTAAGTTACCTCTCACACCACCTGTTTCCTCTTTTTTTGCCTTTCTTTTTTTTTTTTTCTTGACTGCTTTCGGCCCATTTTAGTCACTTTTTGCTCTTTTCCTGCAAGATTTTTGCTACTTTTGGACCATTTTTTTTTTTATCACTTTACTCATCTCTGTTAACTCTGTTTACCCTCTCCAAACGGTGGCTTCGTCAAATGTCAGGCTGTGATTGGGTTGAACACCATTCAATCAATCTAACTGGACCAATATGTTTTCAACAATAAATCCCTCTGTGAAAAGTGTAAATTTTTGTTTTTATGAAAGTTCGGGTGTTCATCCCCCATGGGTGAGACACGCCTGTCCAACACTGAATGTTTATTTTCTATATTTACCAATACTGATATTTATACACGTATAACCCCTCCCCCAGGATAATTTCATGTCATATAATATATCTCAGTGGAAATTCAGTAATGACACAGGTGAGATAATATTTTTTAATATGTTGTCTCAAACAACAGCACAAGTTGCCTTTTTAATATTGGTGGAAAAACCGATACCGATAACCACCAATATCACATTTTATGGCAAATATCGACCTGCTAATATCATCGCCCATCTCCAGTTTGATCGTGTATTTAGAAATAATTAACGCTGCATTCCACAGAAATTAAACTTTCACATTTTAAGATGAGCCTAAATAAACTAATTTATCCAAATACTGCCAGTCTTTTTCACTTCCGATACCGATATCGATCTGATACAATATCAGCACAGATCATACACACTTTTATTACTTTTTTTTTTTTTTTACTTGTCTGCACATGCTGTCAAAGGTCAACACCACAGGAAGTGCAATCATTATGAGACAGCAATGCATATTTTTTTTTTGCAATAAAATACATTGATTTATTTTATTGCTTAATTGTGACCATCACCAGCCCTCCCTCAGGAAGGGTAAGAAATCTTTTATTATAGGGAGGATATGAAAAGGGAGAGCAGTGTTACACCTAAGTGGAGGGGGAGGGGGAAGGGGAGGGGAAAGGGAGCAGGGAGAAGAGACTCAAGGCAGGAAATAGAAAATGTGGGGAAGAATAGACTGTTTTGCACACTTTTATTACTTTTTTTGTAGTGTGAAATGTCAGTGTTGATCAAGTGAAATTATTCACTTAGAGAACAATAGTCAGCAACAGTAGGTATAAGAAAAAACTGACTCCTTTATTGTTAATGGGTTATGTAAGTTTTAAACATGATAATATTCCACAATTGGCCAAAATAAATAATACCTTCAAATTGTTTTCAATTTTTAAAGTGCAAAATAAGCACTAGTTTAACTTAAAAAGAAGGATATTACAATATAAGAGTGCTTATATTAAGCCGAAATATTGTGAAACTAGTTTTTTTTCGATACATATATATATACATTAGATATCGTGACAACTTTACTGTCTGTATTCAGACAGATCAACAGCTCAGTAACACACTCCATATTCCAGATATCATGGCTGACCAATATTTAAATGAATAGCCGGTACTGGAGGGACGTTTTAAAGCACCTGAGCAATTCCCAGAACAAACAAGCTTTTAAGTCTATGTTGCACACTGTCACATCAGCCCTCCCTTGAAAGTCTGTGGAGATATTTGAAGAACATCAACCCAACGTTTTCTGTGAGGATTTTTGTAGGAGGTTTTTCATGTTGACGCGACACCTCAAACCAGTCAAATGTGACAGGAAACGTCAACTCATATCCTGGATTTCAAATGCTTGTTTGATGCATCAAGTGAGGGGGCTCTGTTGCATCTTTTACTGGTGGTTTACATTCTTTTTAACCTGCTCTGCTACGCTAACTTTAGCATCTGAAAGCTACAGCTGTCAAAGCTACGATATTCTTCACAACAGCTGCTATACTAAAAAAGTGGTGCTTCCAGTACAATCACATCACGCGCCAATGGAAGGTTTTCAGGATTTTATAAGTGTATTTTTGTAAGTTAAGAGGATTTAGATCCAAAATCAGATTTGTTGATTGTTGCTAACCACTTAAAAATAGATTTTGGAGAATTATTCAAGAGCAAAACTCATTTTTGTGCTCAATAACATCTCGTTTTATAAATCTTCGGCCTGATCTGAATACTTTAAGTCGCACAAATACCACAATATATCCCTTTCATTAACTGTTTCATTAGCAGTTTGAATGCCAGTAGCTAACTAATGAGGCAGCCTCTGTCAGTGTTGTCAAATTAGCAACTTTGGCGCTATATTTAGCAACTTTTCAGCCCCCTCAAGCCACAGCAACTGCAGACAAATCGAGCAACTTTTATGGCAACACTGGCCTCTTTACACAGAGACAAACGCGCTAACTCACAATGAATCATTTAAGGGTCTAGATCAGTGGATTTTAATTTTTTTTGGATCAAGTAACCCCTTTTTGTTGTTTCTGAATCCATGTACCGTCAGCTACAACATTTTGATCAGAATATTATAATAAAAAAAACTGTAGCGTATAATGATGGAATGTGTAAATAAGTGGAATGAAACAGTATTTAGTGTCTCATGAATAGATTTATTTCTGGGACCAAGACTGACTCCTGTATTGTATTTTCAGATCATGTTCTAGAAAAGATTATTTTCATTATCACTATTATGATTATCACTTTAACTAAAATTAAACATGATAAAACCCCATATTTTGAATGCTTTCATTTGTTGAGTTTCCACTCTCCTTCTCTAAAAGTACCCCCCTGGAGAGCCATTGCGTACCTCTAGACTTACACGCACCCCCATTTGAGAAACACTGTTCTTGATAGCTTAGCTAGCTCTACTGGTTGCTCCTCACCAGTGCTTTATTTGTAAATGATCAGATCCTGGAACACCAGCCGTATGTTGTTCAGGCAGTAAGAGAGGGACAAAAATGTCACTGAATAAAAAAATAAATAAAAATGAGCCAATAATATCACATGAACATCACTAATTAACCTAGATGTTTAATAAAAGAATGATGAATCAGTGTTAAAGAAGCACGGATAATCGGCCGTTACGAAGAGTGACAGCTGTCCAAATCTGCCATGTTTCAGCACCAAGGACAGCACAAATCACCGCTAACTAAGCCACAAAGGTCACTAAACTTTTAAAACACAAAAACACACAATAAATGTATGAAATAAAACGTGTGCTTACCTAAACTGCCAAAAAAACCGCCATGGAGAGCTTTATATCCTCGCAACTTTTTTACATATTTCACAGCCGAGGCCTGTCTTGTATTTCATAAACCTAGAGCAGCAGCTCATTGAACTGAGTCTCTGTCCAAACTTTTTAAATCTAACTGCCTTTTTGCTTTTGCCATTTTCTACAGTCTTCCAAGCTGACAGAGAATCTATTTTTGAAAGTTTAGACGTAGCGTGGGCGTGGCCTGACTTTTCCCTTTCTTCCTCACTGGCGCTCAGTTTTTTACATTTAATGATGTGTGTACAATGACATTTACAGTGATTTCACCTCAATAAAAGATACAGCCGTCCAAAAGTAATACTTAAACAATTCATCAAAACACTTAAAAGCAAAGGAAATTAAGCTCTGCCTGTCACACAACTTGAATTATTTAGCTACACAAGATGAAAAATTCAAAAAAGAGTGACTAATCAGAAATTGTATTTAGCTAGTAAGGAGATATCTACAAAAGTGTGGCTAAAAGGCGTTAGCCTTTACTGACTCAAAGAAAAATTGTAATGCTATACATTTTTCTGCCAATCCACCTGTTAATACCAGTGTTTATGCACCAAACAAAGGATTTTTAAATATTGTTTCCAACATTACCCTTTCATATATCCCTGATTATGATTATTATTATTATTAAATGAATCAGCTTTCTGCTGAAACATCTCTGAAGTTTGTAAATATCACATGATCAACATCAAGGTCAGAACCTCACACTTTGAAATGTCTATGATGTAAAAAAAGCGTGTGAAAATATTCAAATTAGACGTTTAGAGCAAAGAATTACAGTTTCTCTCAAGCCTGAGGCGTCTAATAATTCATTGTTGCATTAATCTACAGAAAGAAAGGAAGATCAGTTGGACAACAAACATTTTTATCAATATGAATCAGCGCGCTGTAGAAATGTGAACACATTCACAAACACAAAATCACAAGTGTCAAAGAATTTGTTTTCTATTAGATTGGTACTCAAACAGATTTCAATCTTTCACTCTGAATTATTTTTTAAACAGATTTCTCTCAGCCTCCGATTTGTCTGAAAAATGAGAACTGATCCACATCCATCCATCAGAAAATAATAAAAACCTGTTAACAGAAAAATCATACATCCTTTAAATGTGAACATGTTTGATTTATGCATCTGTTCACCAAGGATTAACGTGATTACAGTTATTAAACATTGCCGGATAATGAGTTATGGAAATGTCGGCTCAGGAACACAACCTATTAAACATCACTTCTAATCAGATTCTTGGATACCAGTAGGACAGGATCTGAAGTTCTACACACAGCCGGGCCAGATGGCTAATATTTAGCATGCAGCGGGAAAGTGACAGGAGGTAAATTAGAGGAATGACATACTGACATTGATATTGGCATTCACAATTGCAAGAAAACCTATGGCTTAACTGGATAATTAGAATCATCATTACGCAACGTGACAGGTGTTGAACAGTTGGGTGTATTTCTGAACATGGCACCATATGATCCACAGCGGTTGGAGAGTAATACCGTCTCTTTATTGGATTTGATGCCTGATGTGATTCTTGATCAAACCACGAGAACAGCCAGACAAGCGTTCAGCACGGAGCGCCAACAACAAACAAAAGTAGCTGCTGAATAAATCACGGCTGATACTTTCAGTCATAACCTCAATGTTTAGTCATTCATTTAAAGCTTCTCAGGACATTTCTTTTTATTTTTTTTTTTTTTTAGTACTCACAGTACTGTAATTGAGTTGCATTAATGGGTACTTGTCCCTTTTTGAGTATATTTCTAAGGGCTCTATTCTCCCATGAGCGTAAGTAAATAAAGCCGTGCAGCGCCGCTGTTTTTGGCTGTGCGCCTTCATCCCACTTACGCCCTGTTGGTGGAGCAACCCTGAAATGTGGGTGTTCCCATTCAAATCTGCCCTTGTGTGCGCATTTTCCGGTGTGCGTAAGTCCTTTTCCTCTTACGCATTTCTAACCATGGAATAAGTGCAGCGCCCCAATAAGGTAAAACATTATATTGCACTAGAAATATGGACTTAGTTACATTTGAAGCCACACAGACTCGTGCGTCGCGCAGCAGCAGCTGTTATCACTCAGCTGCTGCTGCTGCGTGATTAATTTAAACTCTGACAGACACAGACTTCTGTCCACGTTGGTCACAGTGATTCAACTATTTTTGTACTATGTCCAACGTAAAGTCACAGTTTGATCCACTACAGAGTGAAACAAGCTGTCATATACAGATGAGGATGGACCAGAAACTGTTGCCACACATATTTTAATGAGGCTTTACAGTTTTACAGCGATGATGATGATGATGATGATGATGATGACATCACCGCCTCTTGGCCTTCAACCTGCCTTCATTCAAACATATGCGCTTTTGCTCTACTTACGCTCGGTGGGCGTGTCAGCAGCCTGGACCGGAGAATACGAGCAGGAGAGAAGTGCGTAACTGCAGGCGCGCAAAAAAGCGCTTAAGTCCAGATGGGAGAACAGACCCCTAAATCAGTAATTGTACTTAAAGATGTTTTAAAAGTTGTAAAGTAATGTGTTACATTTCTACAGATACAGATATTTACCCATACTGAGTAAATTATATCATTTTTGTAAGGATGTTCCAATCCAATCATGTGAGATTTGGGCCTTGCGTATGACACGTGGTAATTCAATCGATTTGGGGTAACACTGCAACTTTAGTTAAACCCATTAACACACATTTCTTATTTTATTTAACATTTTAAT
This sequence comes from Gouania willdenowi, assembly GCF_900634775.1. NCBI lineage: Eukaryota > Metazoa > Chordata > Actinopteri > Blenniiformes > Gobiesocidae > Gouania > Gouania willdenowi. The sequence continues at coordinate 21,345,853 of NC_041066.1, forward strand.
TTAGGGCCAATAACCTTATTTAATAAAAACCACGCCTCGCTACATAAAAGCAGACCCTTGTGTTGACCCCAGGACAACATGAAGGTTAAGTCGTCCTTTCATCCACACACACAGGCTCTGGTTTCTACTTTCCTCCTCGTTCTGAGGACGGCTGTGCATCGCTGACTTTTCATCAGTAATCTTTATGACTTTCTGTAACAGTGCTCACATATATACCATTGACATCTGACCATTTTTCATTCTCCAGGAGCCCAGATTCTTTTCTTATTGCATTCTTGTTTCTTCAGGCACACTGGGAAGGGATTTTGAGCATGTAACACAGCAAAAGTGACATGTTTATGAAGGGAAAATAATAATTTTTGACAAAAAATGTCTGCATGCAAATACAGCTTCATTAGGTTTGGGGATTAGGAGTTTGAGGAACGTGTTAGATTACAACGGACAGCACATGACAGTCCTATTTCCTTTGACACTTTCCTGTTCACTGTCATCTATTATATTAAACCAATTCAATTATTCCAAAGGCAGAGGAGTAGAACAGGAAGCCGGGGGGAGCGTTTCTAAACAGAAGGTTGGCTCACTCCATTCTAACCATGTTGTGCACGATTAAAGTGACAAAGACGTTTGAAAATCCTGTAATTTACACATGCAGCGTTATGATTGCATACTGATGAAATATAATTAGAAGTGGGTTTTACTTTGTTTGCTTGTTTCTTTTAATTAAAACATTTTTTTTTTTTTACTTGATAGGTGTTGAAGCACAACATGAAGTCATGTTTGTTTAGTCATTACTAGATTAGAATAGAAGAGTACTGTATATACTACTCAAGTAGAAGTACTGTTACTTGATTGAAATGACTGAAGTACAAGTAAAAAGTAGCTCAATTAAATAGTACTCAAAGTAAAAGTTACAAGTTACTTTAATCCTGCATGTTTATTTTTGGTAATGAATCTTGCCACGGTCTCCTTACATACAGTAAACAACACATGTATAAACTTAAAAAGGAAGAAATAAAATCTTGAGCATTTGGAACTCAATTTATTTTCCACAAAAGTATCTGTACAAAATAAAAGGTTTGTTAAAATCTACAATTTTTTTCAAAAATAAATTCAATTCAAAATAAATAAAAACAATTCTCAGGCTTCCAGCATAATTACTGTACAGTTATTAACTCAAACCCTGTGCCATGCTACATGTGGGTAACAACATAATAGATAAAGTGGCTGGGAGTTGATCAGAAATGACATGACTGAGAATATATGGATTATGTTCAATGCGCCTTCATAAACTGCTGACATAGACCATGAAATGTAAAAATAATCACAAACAATATTCATTTACTCAGTAATGATTGGGTGTAGAAATGTAACTAATTACTTTACTTCTTTTAAAACGTGCTTCAGTACAAGCAGAGCTTAATTTGGGCCGGATCCTGCCAGAGCAAGATTTTGATTACATTTTGTATATTATATTTGGACAGCTGTGTCTTTTATTGAGTTGAAACGTCATTGTACAATGTAAAAACTCAGCACGAGTGAGGAAGAGAGGGGAAAGTCAGGACACGCCCCCACGCTACGTCTAAAGTGTGATTATGCGCAAAAATAGTTTATCTGTCAGCTTGGAAGACGGTAGAAAAAGGCTAAAAAAAAAGGTTGTTGGATTTAAATAGTTTGTTTAAGCCAATAAGTGAAGCTAAGCCTGAGGTAAAGAAGTCCAAGGTTGTTTCTGTGGAAATCGCGGAAAAGAGCAGCAGCAGCACAGCAGCAGTTAGCGTAGTGAATAGCAACACCTGTAGCGAAGATGCTAATACAGGAGAACCTGCTTCCAGCAGACAGAACACAGGATGAGAACTATCCAAGGGAACATGAGGAGGAGAGTTCTGCTATTGAGACCGAGGCTAATTTCAAAGCTAAGATGAGCTGCTACTCTAGATTTATGAAAGACAAGCCAAGCCTTACCCGTGAAATATGTAAAAAAGTATTTGTGTTTGTGTGTTTTTGTGTTCTGATAGTTAAGTGTCCTTTGTGGCTAAATTAGCGCCGATTTTACGCTGTCCTTGGTGCTGAAACATGGCAGATGTGACAGATGTCACTCAGAGAGAGCGATAGATGAGCTCCGTAAACGGGCTTTGTTAATGCTGATACAGCATTCTTTTATTAAACATTTAGGTTAATTGGTTGTTTGTGTTTGTGTGATATTATTCAGTTAGCAAAGCGCACTTTAAAAAAAATTAATCCTTGACATTTTTGTCTCACTCTTACTGCAGGAACAACATACGGCGTGTGTTCCGGGACCTGATGATTTACAAATTAAGCACTGATCACAAGTAAAATGACTGATGTAGAAAAATACTCAAAAAAGTACAAGTACCATAAAAGCAGCTCAATTACAGTAACGTGAGTACCGTACTCCATTGCTTTCACCTCTGGTCTTTAGCTTTGTAAACAACACTACCGTACTAAGATGATTAATCCTCTGATTGTCCAAAAGAGCATTGTCATTGCCAAGCGTCTTCCTTACCCACACAAAGGGAAATCCATAAGTTGAATCCATTACTCGTAAGAAGTGATAATGTGGTGTTAAAAAGGTGTATTTTTCCCATCCTCCTCTGCATTCATTCCAGGCTAATGCGTCTCTGATAAGCAGCTTTGACATTCAGGTTAATGCTTCGCTGACAGGTTGATGATGAGCAACTCTATAAATAGTCGCTGCATTTTACACCTTCATGTACCATTGCGTTGTGCACTCTCCCTCTGAACTCCGCTTCAGTGTAGCAGTGCTTTGACATATTTCTTACATTTCCACGCCTGCTCTCCCCAAAGCGCCGCCTGCAGTGAATATTAAGTCTGTTCTCCTCGAGTGTCTCTGTGGGTGTAAGGCCTTGTCCTTGCAGAGTGGAGCGCACTCCATCCCCTGACAAGGGCTCCACTTTTATCACCTGATGCTGTGAGAGCCAAATGAGGGTTTGGCTGTGTTCAGTCATTTATCATCCTCGATTGGTGAGCAGCCACAGGGGCAGAAAAGACCTTGGCTGCTCGTACGCCCGCCGCACTCTCCTCCTGCCATTTGTTCTTAAAGTCCACCAGGTTTAGTGTCATAGTGGCGCTCTGTGCAGGGGGAAAACAAACATCCTCACGTATAGCTATGTTTATACACAGAGGAGCTTTTTCTTGGGCTTTTACACCGAGTGTATCATGTACAAAATAGTGGCTTTAGGCTGATGATGATAAATGTGGTGAATCCGGGGCGATGCGCGTTAAAGTGGACGCTTATTTATTTTATTTATTCTTTGTTCCGACATCCTCTCGGTGCTCGCAGCAAAGCATTCAGCTGAGAAAAAGTTCAAACTTAGCATCAATAAAGAAATGGGAAACAGAATTAGTTATCACCACTTGAAACTGTTTCAAAAACATGTTCAATTACCTAATGTGTCACAGGCTTTAGCAAATATCATGTTTTTATAGATATTAAAGAGCAACTAAACCCCCAAAACCACGTTCTGCTGAAAACAAATGTATTTCGGTATTAAGTAGTCTCCACATTTTATTCAAAGTGTTTCAATTTGGTGTATTTTGTTGTAAAAAATGTAAGAGTGACTGCCCTCTATGGGTCGAAACCCAGCTATTACAATTTAATTTTGCTATTAGCTGAGAACAATTTTCTGGCTGTGTTCGAAATCGCATACTAACGTACTAGTCATACTAAGTCTGATGTAAAAATAAGTATGTTATTAGATAGTATGAAAAGATTGAGTAAGCAAGAAATACACAGATGTACAGTATACTAGTGTATATGGGGACATTTCCTAAAAATGTACGATGCACACATGAGTCATCCCCTTTTCAAAACAAAAGCATCTCTTCTTGTCTTCCATTAGTTTTTTTTAAACACTTTTGTAAATAGGTCTCTTAAGATCCTTGAAATGTCAAAATGAAATGTGTTTACGTGAGTTTTATGGATGAAATGAGCACATGTTGATCTTCTACTTGGTCACTTTCTCACTTAAAGTGTTTTCAGAACTTTCAGGTGGAGATATTTAGCCTCAGTGTGAACAAGGTTTTTGTCGATGTGGGTTCAAAATGTGTCTTGGGAAACCTGGAAGTAGACTTCAGTGGGAACGGTCACCATTCTAATCATAGTTATAGTATATAGTGTGAAAAATATTCTAGGTGAGGCTGTGCCATATCAAGTCAGTTTCAGTAACCATCAAGATACAACTGAACAGAAACGACTTATGATTTCATGCCAATATTAATGACTTGAGGTATTTTTGTAATAAAACAAACAACATACTGCACAACCACAATTTTGGCAATAAATCACTACTTAATTTTTACCTTTTCATATACAGCTGAACACATGAAACAGTGCATTAGTGTTAAATTGGTCAACTTTATACAAAGAAAAATCCAGGCAAGAGAATGAATGTGTGTGGATACAGTATACAGTACTCTACTGTTGAGGAGTACTTTGTATGAATATGAAACTGGCATGGACAAAAATGATGGTACCCCTAAATCACCTGACTGCAGTGAGTGGCTCAACAACAAAATATTAAGTTAAGGGTACCATCATTTTTGACCACGTGTGTGTGTGTGTGTCTTGTTAGTGCTGGAATTTTACCCTTCTGTCCTTCTGTGTGACAAAGCGCTCAATGCAAACACGACAAGCATTTACATGATTGCAGCTGGCCAAGCCCTCCTGCTGTACCAATTAGGAAGTGTATAAACCTGACCTTTTTTGCTGGCTTGTTGGCTTATTTTGATGTTGGGCTAATATTATCCTTAGTTTTTCCACCAGTGTTCTCCTCTCAAAGGGATTTTAAACAAGAGACGTATAGTTTCCTTTTCCTCTTCGTCCATCATTGTTGTCATCATTGATATCATATTAACGTACTTCTTATTATTATTTTTTGAACTTCCGGCAGACTAGACGCATCAAAGGCGCGTTGCTGCCCTCCACAGGTGCCGTGTTTTCCCACACCATAGGCACACTTTGCTTTCCGCTGCAAGCGACATCAGAGTCGATGTTGACACTGATTGGATAATTCCTGTTGCTATGTCGAATCTCTTGTCTGTGATTGGCTGCTCTGCCGCACTGGCTGGGCGATGGTTCTATCGCCCAAGCGAGTCAGCAGACGTGAGCAGGAAGCTGCAGGAAACCATTTTCCCCCAAAAATTATAATTTATATTTTGTATATGACGTCACTGAGAATTTAAACACACATGGTGCTCAAAATAATTGATTATTGTTTATTTTAAAAATTATTATTAAAAAAATAAATAAATAAATAAATCAAAAACACTAGGGGGGCGTCACTGTAGTAGACAGTATATACTCATTTAGTGTGTAGTGTACAGTACGTTCGTATGCGATTTCAAACACAGCCTTGTGATGTTTCGAGGCCAGCTTGCGTCACAAACAAGCGCTGTTAGCTCCGCCCCTTTTATATATATAAAAACTATCACCTGTGGATTCTACAGTCTATGTATGGTGAGTAGGTTGGATTGAGATAATTATGAATTAAGTGCTATAGTGAGTATTGAGTAGCTAGCAAGCTAGCATGAAAACACTGATAACAGGATGATGGGAATACTATTTTTTCATCTACTCAGTGGAACTAAACATCCCACCCTCAGATTTTTGCTGTCTGTCGCTATGATCTGCAAGATATATATATATAAAAACAAACAAAAAAAAACAAACATGTTTTTAAAAATAATTAGGCTTAAGAAACAAACACAAGTCATGTGACAAAAGTCTTTGGGATAATAGTGTATTTTCCTTTCCTTAACGAAGCCATTCACTGAAGTTATCATTTATTTTTTTATTGTAGCGAGTATGACCAATACTACCATTTAGTACCACACTGGTAAACTACTAGTAAGCGTGTAGACACCCAACTCAGTGATATGTTAGTCCTGTGCCTGTCAAGGCCTGATAAGAGAGAAAAAAATACTGCTAATGATAAAAAACCTCAATTCACTTCTCCATGTAACTGTGTAGTGCCAAACAACTAAACAGTCTTTTCATGGCACTTATCAAAAAACATTTTTTTTGCTAAAAACTGGCATAAAAGAAATGGCATTTGTAGCTCTGTTCGTATCCCTCCCACTCAGTCGGATCACACACACGTCCCACTCACTGAGCCAACGGTCAGAGATTGGTAAGGTTCCAACAACTTTGGCCATTTGACCATATGGACAGATAAATGTTGTTATTGTGATCCCAGTGTAAAAGATGGCTCAGCTGCAGGCCTGAGGTGTAAAAAATAAGGCTGAAAACAGAGCATTTGTTTTAGTTGTTAAGTTGTGTTCATATTAATATCAGATGTTTTGGTATTGTCAGTAATGCTTGTTTTGGTTGAGGGGCGCCTAGTCTTTCACGGATCCTAATTGGAGGTTGTATTTGCAAACCCAGCGCACATTTTAATAAGAAATTGATCGAATTTGATTACATTGGACACTTTTTAACTACAAAATGTTATTGTCTGTTCAGTAAGCCTTGGAAGGCTTATTTTTCTCATTTCTGAGGTGATTGCATCCATCAGCGTCAGCCGCCTCGTGTCATTTATTATGTTCTGCATGTGTATTTTTAGCTGGCAGCCTCTCTATCTCCACTGATGTGAATTTTACTAACAAAAGCCGGACGATTTATTATTTCAGCTCCTTTTATGTTCCATTCCTTTTCTTTTCTTTACCCTACCTGTCTGCAGGAGACATGTCGAGCGATGCGGTCGGCCGATATCAACATCTGCACCTCTGTGGTGACCGCGCTGCAGAGATAAAAAATTCACAAAGGCAAGAGCCCAGGCCCGATGTGTGAGGGAATGATATGCAGGAGCGCAAAGATAAGATTCTGTGGGAAAAGGTCGTCGCGAGAGAAATATTACGGAAAGTAAAAGTTCCCAATGACCTCATGGCTAAAGCACTTCAGCTGAGAAGTACTCCCGACTTAAGTCCCAGCATGGGCTGTCAGAGCTGGAAGGAAAGACTATGTCAGAGGAAGAAGTGACGTGTTCAAAATCCAAGTTCTTCTTTGGGTACGGAGCACAGATGAGGGATTCAGAGGCATAAACCCTGAGGAACAGGTGCTCAGGAGGGAGAAATAATTGGCTTGTACTGCATGCACACATTTCACTCATTGTGATTCATTCTCCACTAAAACATCCTCCAGCTCCCCAACGCCCCCATTGAAGCACGGTGCCATACGCCATAAACCCAGATTGTTGACAGTCGCCTCTACATTATCTTCTCTGCAACAGCATATTCTCCATCCAACAACTTAAACAGACTTTAATTAAGCAGATTAGCAAAAACGACATATATCATTATTTATGGGGATATTGGGATAGAAACATAGGCGGAGTTAGACATTCTTTCCACGGGGGGAGGGCAAAAAGAAAAATAGAATTAAATATATAGAAGTCTTAATATCCGCACTAACCACAATGTGTGTGACATATACAATAATGCAAAAATGATGATTAGCAACATAATTGATAATGTTTAATACAAGAACTTGCGTCGACACGTTGTTCAATGCTGTAAATTCATGATAAAATCAGGCCGGCGGCCACTTTCTGCTTCATGTTTCCTGCAGTACCATACATGACCTGCTGGGTGCAGTGTCGCTTCACCCTTTATATTGTCAAGAGGAATTGTGCAACAGAAGAAGAACCAACCTAAAGTCTCAAAAGTTTGGGACCAATTAACTGAAATCTTATAGTACACACCTGGTGTAGAACTAACATCTGTGACATGAAACTAACAGTAATTTGTTAGAATAAATGCAGAATTATATATATATATATATATATATATATATATATATATATATATATATATATATATATATAAAATATAATTTCATATTTTCAAATGGATTTTGGAAAACTGTAATGAAAACTCTTAAACCCCTGGGGGGCGGGGGATGATAATGTCCCCCCTATGTTATGTTACAGCATGTTCTCCTTTCTTTCTAACAACTTAAACAGACTTTAATGAGACAGAGGTGCAAAAACTGCATTTATCCCTATTTATGGGGACCTCTGGTGGGGACAGTAACTGGGAAAGAAGGCAGGTCACATGGTGCACAACAGGGAATGCAAGTGTTATGATAAATGCAAACAAAAGCTACTGTTGATCTGTTTAATACTTACAGAAAAGCTTTACTCTTAAGCCAGTGTTTTACAACCTTGAGGATGTTTTATTGTATAATGTATAATTCAAGCTCACAAAACAAGAGGCTGCCCCAACTCAATGATTAATGTTGGCATTCTGTATGGATTTGTAAAGAAATAAGATGTTTATCTGCTGATATGTTTGGTTTGGAAAAGCTAAATTCAATTGAAGTTCCTTTATTTGATTCATTTGTGGAAGTCTAAACAAAAAATAAAGTGTTTGACCTAAAAATGTTTTTGGTTTTTCTATGGGATTATAATGCAATTTAATGTGTTTATTTATTCTTAGGTCTGTAGTAAATAGTAGCCTACATTCTGTGACAGGCTGGGTTTCTTTCCACAAACAATGGTAATAGGTTCAAACACGCGGCCCTCGGTTGGATTTTGTGCGGCTCGCTAATTTATTTCTACAAAAATCGTAATTGAAGAAGTTAATTTAACACGTGACAGGGAAAAAAATGAAAGCAACAACAAAATAACAACGAAGACACACAAAATGACTTTAAGAACACCCCGAATTAGTCCGAAAATACACATTAATCTCAGAAAAATGCACAAAAATCCAGCAAACAAACAAAGAAAGAAACAAAATGAGTTAAAAATACAAAAATTAAAAAAACACACCAAATGATAAGAAAAATGCACAAATAACTTTGTTTCTTTCCTGTTTAATTCACTTTTTTTTAGCCCCCAATGTGATAAAAGTTGCTATTTTCTGAATAATAGTATTTTCATGAAATGTTGATAAAATAACATGTGACAGGGGAAAAATTAACACAAGAAAAATGTTACTTTACTTTAAAAACACCCCAAATTAGTCCAAAAATACACAAAAAACCACATAAAAATGCACAAAAATAAAGCAAACAAAAAAAGTGTCAAAAAACAATAATTTAAAAAAAAAAAAAAAAAAAAAAAAAAAATGAAAATAAAAATGAAAAATAAAAATGCAAATAGCCCCCACTGTGATAAAAATGGCCCATTTCTGAATAATAGTACATGGTGAACAAGTGACAGGGAAACAATTAAAACAACAACAAAAATGCACATAGTGACTTTACAAACACCCCAATTTAGTCCAAAAATACACAAAAACCCCAGAAAAATGGATAAAAATACAGCAAACGTCAACAAAAAAACCCAATAAAGAATTTCAAAAATACTCCAAAAAACACACTAAATGACAAGAAAAATGCACAACTCACAATCATGCTGACATGAATGTTGCCACCTGAGCAGACAATAACATTTATTTAGACCCTGTTGTAATCAAAGTTACCCATTATAATACTTTTATGGAATGATGTAACATGAGGACATGCACCTCCTGCCTGTGACTTTGCCATGAACTTCCTGTCTTGTTCAGCTCATCAATAACGCTACAGAGCAGCAACGTGCAGCGGTAGAGGGAGTTGCTAATCCCAGTCTCAGCGGTGAACAGCAATAGAGCTTTCAGCGTTCTATCTACACACACACACACACACACACACACACACACACACACACACACACACACACACACACACACACACACACACACACACACACACACACACACACACACACACACACACACACACACACACACACACACACACACACACACACACACACACACACACACACACAGGACGTAAACAGGAGTCAGACACTACTCCACAGGCACAACAAAAACATGTCAGGAAGCACAGGATGTAGTGCTGGAAACACGCTGCGTCACAGTCATTTAGTCGTTGCCGTGATCGCAGAGATCCAAAAATACACAGGTTTTAATTTGCGTGCGCTAATACTTCACAGTTGATGGGATCATTGGCTCTGCAGTTCTTTAAATCGGTTTCTCCCAAGGAGTAAATGAAACACTCCTATTGTTGTTGGGTCGCTAAGAAGGTATTATGTTATTGTGTTACAGGGATAACAAGATTGTGAAGCTGAAAAGGCAACGTTTCACAGATGTTGAGCAAAACAAAGCATCGGGAAAGTGTTTTGTTCCACCGTGGGCGAGAAATAAATATTTGTCAGAGATCTGCTGTGTAATGACACAAAATATGAAACTTGTGGTTTATGAAAGCACAGGTCCAGGAAACCTATAGGACACTGTAGAAAATAAGGCACAGGTTTTTGGTTTGGTCTGAAAATACTGAATGGAAAGTATTCCAAGCAAAAATAACTGTTGCAAAAACTGTCAGTAATATATTTCTGTGCTGTGATTCTGCATTTCAAACATCTTAAATTAAAATGGATATGCTACTGGTTATTAAGTTGGGTTGATAAAGTGTGTTCCAACATGTTAGTGATGTTTAAAGGGACACATTTTTTTAATTTCTTAATTGCATAAAACACACAACCAGTGAATATTTGATATAAGAGAAACATGAACAGATATAAATCAATGTTCTGATAAATATCAGTAAACTGCATGATTGATGTTCTATTCATGTAACTCTATACCGTATCCATGGTTTCATTTTACTCTGACTATCTAGTGCTCACGGTACACATTAAGGCTACCTGCAGCAACTCTTTAATCTCTATCGTATAATAAGGCTCAGCATTGATCTATAATCAGAAATGGCGTATACAGTTTAACATTTTTATCTAATTGACAGTATCATCAACATCAGGAACAATAAATACATGAGTATGAATTATTAATAATAATACAGAGAATATTTTCATTTCCTGAAATAAAAATACAGTTAAGTGAGGATGCAGGCGCAACGTACACTCCAAGTCACTCCTTCCAATCTAGGCAGTCTAGAGGCAATAGCCTAGCATTAATATTTACCTAGTGATAGCAATAAGCTAGCAATAACCTTAGTTTAACAATAGCATTAGCCTAACATAAACATTAGCCTAGCAATAGCAATAACATAGCAGCATCATTAGCTTTGCATTACCATTAACATAGCATTAATATTCACCTAGCAATAACATTGGGCAAGTATTAGCATTAACATTAACCTAGCGATAGCAATAACCAAGCAATAGCATTAACCTAACAACAGCATTAGCCTAGCATTACCATTAACCAAGCATTAGCATTCACCTAGCAATAACATTAGCCAAGTATTAACATTAACCTAGCATGAACAATATTTTAACATTAACATTAACCTTGCATTAGCCTAACATCAATATTAACTTAGTATTAGCATTAGCCTAATATTAACATTTATCTAATATTAACAATAACCTAGCAACAGCAATAGCCTAGCATTACCATTAACCTAGCATTAACATTCACCAACATTAACCAAGCAAAAGCAATAACTAGCCTAACAATAGCATTAACCTAACATTAGCATTAGCCTAACATTAGCACTGATCTAAAATTAGACAAGCATTAGCATTAGCATTAACCTAGCATTACAAAAATAAATACAAATATTGAATACATATTTGAAAATATAACAAATATTGTAAAATATAATATGCGAGAACTAGCAACTAGCCAATATTTCACCGCACAGTTTGCATTTAATATGTTAATTTATATGAAGATAATACATAAAAATAAGAAAATGTAAATGTAAAATCTTTGAGGGAGGTTTTTTGTTCTATTTTTACGGGCATTGACTGTAATTCTCCAGCTTGTGAGCGTAAACCACGCAGAGTTTCAACTACTTCGTCTAGAAAAGCAACAACACACGTGAACTACGATGAGAAAACAACAAATCAATACATTTGCTCCACTGAACAGTCAATAAATTGTGTGTCGGACACAAATAAACTGATGTGAGGTCAAATTTGTGGAGTTTCCGTGTGTATGTGTGTGTGTGTGTGTGTGTGTGTGTGTGTGTGTGTGTGTGTGTGTGTAAAGTGAATTACAGGGAGTGGAAGGTATAAAAAAAATGAAACATGCTGTATTCAGTAGTAAAGCACCCACTGTGAACAGCAATGCTGCACTCTAACTAAATACAATCTTTACGACAAACATGTTAACACACACAATCAACACACACACACACTTTAAAGTTTCCTCTTACACACTCCTTGAGCGTCACTCATCAAAGTCTAATAATGCAGGCTTTGTTGAGGGGGTTTATTCACAGCGTGGAGGCTAAAGACATGTTTTTCTCAAGGAGTGGAATCGACTTTGTAGAGAAAAAGAAAAAATACAGGTTAAATAATTTATTGCAACAACGTCGTCATCATCATCATCACACATTTGAAGTATACATGGTTATTCTTCAATTTGAATCAGAAGCCACCAACGCATGAATAGCTTTACCATTATCAACATTCATGTTAGCATTTACTGTAGAATAAAGACCAATCTGAGCATTAACACAGGAAAGAACAAAGGCTTTTGTCTTTGTAGTCCTTTTGTGCAGGTTTTATTTGTGTTTTTAGACATTTTGTGTTTTTTAATTCATTTTGTTTTTTCTCTTGTCAATAAGGCGGATTTGTGTTGCTTTTTGTGTGTGTTTATGTTGCATTTTTATGTTATTGTTGTCATTTTGTACAATTTCATTGGCATTTTGTGTGTCTCTGAAGTCCATTTCTATATGTCGTGGTTTTTGTAATCATTGTGTGTGTTTGTCGAGTATGTTTTTGTTATATTTTTGTAATTTTGTGTATTTTTCTGTCATTTTGTTCAATTTCATTGGCATTGTGTGTTTTTTAAGTTATTTTGTATATATTGCCATTTTTGTTGTCATTTTGTGTTTATCGAGCTGTTTATGTTACATTTTTATGTTATTGTTGTCATTTTGTACAATTTCATTGGCATTTTGTGTGTCTCTGAAGTCCATTTCTATACGTTGTTGTTTTTGTAGTCATTGTGTGTGTTTATCGAGTGTGTTTTTGTTATATTTTTTGTCATTTTGTGTATTTTTCTGTCATTTTGTGCCATTTCATTGGCATTTTTTGTGTCTTTGTAGTCATTTCGTATACTTTTGTTGACATTTTGTACATTTTATATTGGGCTTCATATAACTTCCAACTTCATGAAATACAATTTTTTTGTGGGGGCACACAACATTAGACCGAGGGCCGTATGTGACTTGGGGGCTGCCAGTTTCCTATGTCTGCTTTATCTAATAACTAAAGTCTGAAATTGAACACACTGCCTTCTCTCTGATCAATACTTAATTACACAAGCTTTTCCTGATTTGGTGGATTATCGGTTGGAGAGGCCGGAGGAGCTTAGCTTTATCATAAAGAAGTGTGTCAGTGACCAATAAGAACCAGTAAGAACCAGTGAGTAGCATGCGTCATTACTCCAGGGTCGATGGTAACCAAGTGTCCTCCATCACATGTGACACCATTAGAGACGGGAAACAGTGAGCACTAGGTTTGTTATCCAGGCAACCATTAATGTAAACATGTTAGCAGGACCACCATAGAGCAGGGGTTCTCAACCTTGGGGTCACGAGAGCGTCGCCAGATTCCTTCAAGAAAAAAAAGAATATTTTCTTAACAATGAGAGCCCAATGTTGCATATTTTTACCTTTTTTCTGTAACTACACCAAACTTGGCACATTTGAACTGATTTTCATCACTTTTTCTTGCCATATCTTTGCTTATTTTAACATCTTCAGTCCCACCCGACCCGCCCGCGGGGGCAGCTCAAGCCTATCAGAATCAGAAATGTTTTTTTATTGCAAAGTACATTAGAATACACAAAAAATTTATCTTGGTGTGTAACTGAAATAAAGTGACTGAATAAATAAATATGAGAAGCAATTTACAATATATATATAGTATAATAAATAAAAAAAGAATAATAAAAAACACACAAAGTACAAAGGTAGCATGAAACTCCGCAACTCCGCAAAAGCCTTTTTCCAGTCCTATGCTTCACAAAATAAACACAGAGCTCTATAACAATAGACTACTGAAACTACAGGCCAGTTGAATCCACTGATACTGTATATAGGTCGGGTATTAACTTTTTTTGGTACAAAAACATGTATCTTTTGCATATTGGTTATGATTATCACCAAACTTGCAGCAGTTGATGTCCACACATTAGTTAAATTATTTCTGCTTTTTAAGCCTTCCCTACTGAGAATTGGTTTTATATTTGATGTAAATCTCTATGTTTTTTTAAGGCCGACTACAGGTTTCTGTATTTAAAACATGATTTATTGTCACTCAGTATTGTATATTTCCAAAATTTCACATAATCTGTAACCACTAAAGGTCTCACTTCAATCTGAACAAAAATTAGCCATGTAGGAGCTTAGAAAAGGTATTTTGTTACGGGTATGTGATTTTATGAGAAAAGTGGCTCAGGCTTAAGAGGTTGCATTCTTGTAACATTAATCCCATTTCTGTCACTTCTTCATCAAATTTCAATGCTTTTGCTGCACATTGTTTCCACTTTCAAGACATTTTAAACACATAAACCCTTTCCACCACTTCTTTCACCATATTTCATGCTTAATTTTTTCCAATTTAACCCCATTCACGATTTGCCATGTCCATTATTTGCATTTAAACTAATTGTTCCAATATTGACATTTTGAAGGTTGAACCCTTTTTAATACTTAAAAAAAAAACAAAAAAAACTTTTAACCAATTTCTGTGGTTTTTAAAATTCCATTTTACCATCGTTTCCACCATTTTTGGTCACTTTTAACCCGTTTTATTTCTGATTAAAACAAGGATTTACATCTTTAAGATCACTATATACTAAGGTGCAAATAATAATAAACTTCCTGGATAACAATGAATATTATTCAGATAATAAATAAATGTGGTTATCACAGATTCATAGAACAATGGACCATCATTTTGCTGACTTTGTTGATGGGCCCCAAAATGATATCCCCTTTATTTCCTCTTATAGATGGCCCTGTCTGTGTTCAAACACCGTCAGGTACAGTGGGGGTCCCCGGTCTTTGGAACCTTTATTTGGGGGTCGAGGGCTGAAAAGTTTGAGAACCACTGCCATAGACAACTGTATAGGACTATTTTTTCCTTTTCCACACTTGAGATGTATGCCTCAGAAAGTCCATTTCAGGGAAGCTGTAATAGATCGACAGATTCAAAAAGACCGATGGATAAATTAAGGTTGGTTGGATGACAGCACAGAGATCTATGCTCCATTACAGCTTTACTTAAAGCACAGCCAACAGCCTCATAAATCTGCAGCGCGTCACTGATATGTGCTATAGATTCTAATTAGTGTACGAGAGTAAAATGTATATTTGCCAGAAGCAAATGCATTGTTTCCTATCTAATGAGGATGCTATTTGCAGAGATTGAGCTGTTTTCTATGGTTAGCTTTGATTTTAAATGTCCTGCGGAAACAAAATAGATAAAAAGAAAAATCAATGTAACAATTTGTACTGTAGCACTTTGGAGACTAGAACCACATCAACTTTGTTCTCAAAATGCAAAATAAACGGACTGCATGGAAACATACAGAGCCGTCCCCATTGGGCTTCACATCTGCAGGAAATAGCATTAATTGCTTTGATATATTGCGTTTTCTCTACTGCGTATGACTGAGAGATATTTTTAATCACATTAATGTTGATTTAATGTTGTAACTGCTGATTTAAACTCAAAATAGTCTACTCTTCCCTACCCCTTCCATTGTCCTTCCCTGACTCCCTCTTCCCTGTTCATATCCCCTCTCACTATGGTTCAACACTGCCCTCTCTTTTTATATTCTAGCTTTAATAAAGTTTTTTCTTACCCTTTTTTGGGAATGGCTGGTGATGGTCAGAATTATGCACTGAAATAGGTGTATTTATTTCATTGCAATAATAAAATGAAAAGTTTGCATTACATGTAGTGTCACTGTAGACCCTCAACAGCATCTATATATATATATATATATATATATATATATATATATATATATATATATATATATAAAAGCAAGGGATATCTGCCTGTCTGTGTGTTCCTCAAATATCTCTAACTTTCAACATGGCTGCTGCTTAGTTCAAAGGTGTGCAACGTCGGATTTATTTGGACTGCAATAATACCGTTAATGAATTATTTAATAAAATTGTCTTGAATGCAGCTTTGCAGAACAACTCAATGTTGACAGGTAGTCATGGTAACTCGAATTTGAAAACTGCGTAGAATATACAGGAGTGACTGCACAAAGGGCTGTGAAAAATGACTAAAGTGGGTCTAATATCCTTAAAAAAACACCCCGTAAATATTGACCAGCAGGTGTCTTTAGCGTGCAACAATTGTGACTGGAGTCATAATAATAATAAAAAATAATACAAATAGACTTTCACTATATATATGTCCCATGGCTTAACATGTCAAAGCCACATTATGACAGACAACTGTGACGTCAGCCCCTCCCATGGTGGAATGGGCGTGTTGTGTAAATGATCCGGCTGCATTCAACTCTGCACGGCTGGAGAGTGTCTCTGGGCGCATGTAGGCTGCGCCCAGAGACACTCCATTGACTCGTATTGAAAAGGAGTTACTTCGCATGTACAACTTTTAACGAGAGTGGACGGTAAAAACTCCGACCAAAGTGTGGATTTGAGGAAAACGGTGGTTATGAGTTTGAGTGTGGACACTGATGACCGAAGTTTTAAGTTTCCAAACGTCACGGGGACTGTGCTGGTACCGGTGCGGATTTCTCTGCTGCGCGGTCGCTCCCTGTTGCAATGGAGTGGACACTGCCGGCCCCAGGGACGGGTCGAGCAGCACGGCCGGAAACCCACCCCGCAGCAGCCCCCGAACCATGCCAGCCCCACGGAGCAGGGCGGAGTCCCCGCCACATGCAGGTGTCCCAAGCGGCCACGCTGTCTGCGTCATCTATCCTGCCTGGTAGCCCACTGTATGGACAGGCCAGGCTCACACCAGACAGGCCTCCTACATGGACCGGGTCTCAAACATTGTTAGGCAGGTCTCCAAAGCTATAATGGTGCACTTGGGACCCCAATGCATTACGCTGCCAACAACAGAGAGTGGCGTCTATTCACTTGTGATTAGCACACTTATAAACGGAGGAGGGTGGATGTACGTTTATAAAAAAAACCAGCTACGTATGGACAAGGCCTGAGACATCTCAATTAGACCTACTAATTCTACCACTTTTGTTGTTTTCTGCCCACCGTTTTTGCTAAATTTCAATCCTATATCCACAATTGTTGCAAAATAATTATTTTCAAAATGGAACAAGTATGTGATCTTTCCTCCCCATCAAAGAATTGCATGTGCTTTTCATCCTGACAGAAACACAAGCTTTGAAAATAACACTGGAGAGGTAACTGCACAACAACATAAGCAAAATGCAAAAGGAAGTTGGTGTTTTAAAAGTTCTGTTGAGATCTTGCAGAGCACGTTTTTATTCCGGTGTGAGTGGGTGTATTTTTGGGAAGATGGAGTCGAGTACGACACTCTTTGAATGGAAACTTTTCATCAACCTGGAAGTCCAAGTTCTTTTCTCTATTAGTTTTTCTTGAAAGTCTGAAAAGTCGAGTCTGGTTGGTGGTAAACATATTAGAAAATGTGACAATTTTAGCTACAGTTTAGCCTGAAGTTTTTATTATTATTTTGCCCTATTAGACTTTTTCCAACTCCACTCACCAAAGAAAACATCATCGTAAGTCTCTAATATTTATATTTTTAGGTACTAACACAAGACAAAATGTTCTTTGTTTCATTATTGTTTATCACAGACTGAGGCAGACACTAGTACAATTAATTCAACACAATGCTGGGAAAGTAAGACAAAGATAATGAAGTAAGGAGATCTCACGACAGGTTTGAAGTGAATAAATGTTTATTAAATAGAAATGGAAATAGAATCTGGAATAAACATGTTTCCAGAGCATTTATCAAGCATTAAAATGCAATAAAGTTAAAAGAGGTGATACTGATGCTTGGTTTAAAACACTCAAAATTCCATTTTAAAAGCCCTGCAGGAAATAATATCAACTTTAATTAACAATTTCAGTTCAATTTAATTTTTTTATGAAACGCTCCAGTATGGCTATTAAAAAAAGCTTGACTCTGGACTTTTACCAATTCATGAATATGTTTTTTGACTAGTTATACATAAATTCTCCATTACTAACTTGACTGGTTAATGCCGTCAAACATGGAGTGTTTGTTATTAGCCAAAGGGTGAATATGTATACGCAGATATCTGATATCTGTTGAATTATAGATGAAAGGAGGCAGTTTGTTTGCCTGTTCACTCAAACATTCCCTCTGAAATGTAACGCAGGTTCACATATAGGCAGATGAAGGTTAAAAAAAAAAGCGTGTATTTGTATTTGTGTATGTATTTGCTCTGGGTGTCCTCGCAGCATCATGTTCGTGTACTTGTTTGAGCTTTAGGGCAAAACCTGGACCTCTGCATGTTGTCAAAGTTTACTTTCTTCCTAAACATGTTGGTGCGTTCTCACTGGAGAAGGTTAAAAAAGCCGTCAGCTTGTATTGCATCAGTAGACTTTTACCAACTCCCAGTGCTTATATCGCATGATTTATATCGTCATTTTAAATGGTAAACAGTTGAAAAAAATCAAAATCCTTTAATTTTTCCTTAAATTACGACATATTTCCCGACCGCCAATTCTAAACTGCATGCTACATTAATAAACAATTTCACTAAAGTGATCCTAACTGAACTCATGGAAGACAAGAAGAAGCTTTTATTTTGAAATGGGGATGTTTGACTTTTAGCTTGAAGCCGGTGTCACGGTCTGAGTTTACCTCCTAACCCTAACATAATCCATTAAACAACGAAAACACTTTGAAAACAAAAATAAACAAAAATGAATTCATTTTTTTTTTAGCAAAAATTCATTTTTCGGTAGTGCACATGTGCGTATATGTGCATATACAATCTCAGTACGATGTGAACTCAGACCATGACACCCCATATAGTATACATTGGGTATTTCTCGCATACTCAATCTTTTCATACTCTTCACTACTTCATTTCCTGCACGATTGTTTCTAAATGTCTCCGTCTTGATGTCTCCATTGGTGAGAGCGGTTCTGGCATTGTGGCCATTCTACCTCTTTCTCTTTCTGTCCCTGACTTTTCTCCTGGGTGTCTGACCACTCTTTACATCCCTCAAACCTTTTCTGATTCAGTCCACTCTTACTCAATCTTTTCTTGGAGATCCTGATCTATTTCATGTCTCAATTTCTTTCCTGGCTGAACTTTAGCAGATGCTCCCATGGTGATAACTTCTGCTTCTGTTCAGCAGTGTTAGTGAAGAGGGATCCATGTGGTAACGCTTCCTCCCAGGTCTCAGGCCTTATTCTAACTGTGCTGGATTTGGGGCCTTGGGTTAACATTAAAGGAGTGGAAAGGGTTTGTCTTTCTGTTTTTAACATTTATTGGTATGTTTATCCACATTTTTAACGTAATGGTTTTGGATTTTAGTTGAAGTTGGATTTGATTTGATAATTATGCATGCATATGTTTCAGAATTTAACAGAATCCGAATATCTTCACCTAAAGTTGGGAAATAATTTCATATCAATATATCCAGATGTGAACATAAAAAAAATGTATTAAAAAGCTGCATCTTATGGTATATTTTAAATGTATAGGTAGAAGATAGGAGTTAGATGTTTTTAGAATGTACAGAGAATGTTTGACTCTCACATGGTATTATTTTATTTCAAATGAGTTTGCATTTAGTTTAATTATTATAAGTATATTATACTATTATTATTTCTTGTTTTTTATTTTCTACATATGAATGCAATGTATACAAATGTATGTATACTGGGGCATGTAGTAAACCTTATAGGGCTTCTTAGGAAATTAGGAATTTTGATTGATTCAGGATCAAGGGGTGTGATTAAATAAACATACACTATTTTTTTAAAGATTTAAACTGAAAAAAACACAATTTTCCCTCCATATTGATGCAATTCTTGTAATTTTGCATTACATATTTAAAAATACACTCACAAAGTGAACACAAAAAGTTAGAAGAAATAAAATATTTCAATTTACCATCATGAACATTGGATGAAAATGAACATAAAAGAGACAGAGAAGGTTATAGTTATAAAAAATGTCACTCAGACAAATCCAAGCACAGCTTCTCTGTATTCTCCTTCAGAATAACTGACCTGATGCAAATCAATAAAGTAATTTTCCCCCAGACTTGTCGTAATTAACAATCTGCCATGTGCGCTCTGGGGAGCTGCGACATTTGAATGGAAGCGACTTCCAGCAGCTACTGAGACAATGGTGATTTCAGAAGTTTGAAGACGAGCAGGCAGCAGGAGCTCGGTGTGCGCAGGCACTCAGCTAAAACACTCAGTCATTTTAAAGCTAATTCCAACTGGCATTCTCTTAATAGGATAAATGTAAAGTCATGTTTGGAATTTAAACACCCACAGGAGAATCATAACTATAGAGTATCAGCAGCTATAGCTACGCTACTTTAGCATAGAAGATGAAAACTTTCGATCAACTGTGATAGCCTACTATTTATCCAGCTTTGCATCTCATGGCATAAGAAACACACAGATAATTCAGGGTCATGAAAGTAAATGTTTAGTTATAAAGGGGAATTTATATTTGTCTTTAGGCTCGGGCCCTAAATAGATATAGTTTAGATAAATACTTCAAAATAAAATGCAATAGAAACCGATATTGATCAAGTGTATTTATTCACCTGGTTAATAATTTAAATGAAAATGTGGAAAAAAGTGAAAGTTCCAACATGGAAAGCCTTCAATAATAAGGCCCCTCCCTCCAAGTTGCACACGTTGTTCCTTCTACTGAGCATCAGTATTCTGCAGATGGAGCTCAACCTCCCTCTCACTGTATGATTGTGTTCCTTTGCAGGGAATAGGATGTGATGTGTCCGTCTACAGGTAGACCAGCAGCTCCCTGGGGGCCCGCCAGTTAAGTTTGGATTTGGAATCGTAGGAAGGCAGGAAGAGGAAGAGGAAGAGGAAGAGAGGGAATGACAGACAGACACACACTATGAGATAAGCAGCAGCCCTGTTCTCATCACAATGCTGCCAACACATATTTCTAATATTGTCCATGGGTGCAGTAGACACTAGTATACCAGCATAGTAGACACTAGTATACCAGCATAGTAGAGACTAGTATACCAGCATAGTAGACACTAGTATACCAGCATAGTAGACACTAGTATACCAGCATAGTAGACACTAGTATACCAGCATAGTAGACACTAGTATACCAGCATAGTAGACACTAGTATACCAGCATAGTAGACATGTATACCAGCATAGTAGACATGTATACCAGCATAGTAGACACTAGTATACCAGCATAGTAGAGACTAGTATACCAGCATAGTAGACACTATTATACCAGCATAGTAGACACTAGTATACCAGCATAGTAGACACTATTATACCAGCATAGTAGACACTAGTATACCAGCATAGTAGACACTAGTATACCAGCATAGTAGACACTAGTATACCAGCATAGTAGACACTAGTATACCAGCATAGTAGACACTATTATACCAGCATAGTAGACACTAGTATACCAGCATAGTAGACACTAGTATACCAGCATAGTAGACACTATTATACCAGCATAGTAGACACTAGTATACCAGCATAGTAGACACTAGTATACCAGCATAGTAGACACTATTATACCAGCATAGTAGACACTAGTATACCAGCATAGTAGACACTAGTATACCAGCATAGTAGACATGTATACCAGCATAGTAGACACTAGTATACCAGCATAGTAGACACTAGTATACCAGCATAGTAGACACTAGTATACCAGCATAGTAGACACTAGTATACCAGCATAGTAGACATGTATACCAGCATAGTATACATATACACAGCAAGGGGCTGTGGGCGGGTCATTTTGTCCAGGGTGACGAGTCGAGACCTGATCACACGATTGATTCCTGCTTGCAGAGGCTATGTATTAGCTATGTTCAGGGTTCAGGGGTTTACTTTAAAAAAGTAATCTGGTACAATTACAAGTTACCTGTTAAAAAATAGAATCAGTAACTTACTCTAAGTATCATTACATTTTTAAAGTAATCTAATTGATTACTTTTGGATTACTTCAATACCAAACATTCAAATAAAGACAAAAAAAATAGAATACGTGTAACCTACTCACTGTATTATGCCAGACAAAAATAAAATAACCTTTTACAGTCACACTGTATTAAAGAAATTATTTTAGTTTAACACAGACTGAGAGAAGCTACAATAGTTTAAATAAATAAGGCGTCGAAAGATGATCAATTTACTCATTAGCTATGAACAATGCAGTTGAATAATTGACCTAGACCACAGACCATACAATAATAATTATTGTATGGTATATAATAATTGCTATTGTTACAGTTTTGTAATATATGTAAAACAAAAATGCACCACTTGAAAGAGGTTTGAACTAGTTCTATAGCTACAAAGGTTACATACACAACATAGTAAAAAATGTCAGTAGATGTTTTAGGTATTAACATGCTCCAGGGTAAGTTATAAGTAATTCCCCTACACTGGTGTCAGCATGTTTTTCACGTGTCATGTAATGTACAGGTAGTGACTTCAATTAAATATGTGCCAAATACAATTTGCTGAAAATTATTTCCTAGATTAATGAATGCAGTTAACCTGCAGCCTTCTGCCAGGAATATTTATATATTTAAGTAAAACATGATTTGTTTTTGTCTTTAAACCTCCTTAACAAGAGTTTTTAAAAGACTGGGTGGTTATAACTTAGAGCACATCCATCCATCGTACATCCATCCATCCATCCATCCATTTTCTGACCTGCTAACTTACAGCACAGAGCAGATAAAATAATACAGAGTAAAAGCAAAAGTCCCTGGATGACGACAACATTTTAACAGTAGGCAGAGATCATTCACATTGTACTTTGAGTGTCAGTTGATAAACAGCTATATAAAATCTAATGCATTATTATTATTATTATTATTATTATTATTATTATTATTATTATTATTGTGATATTGTGTCTTTTTTAGGATTTAAATGAAACGTGCAGAGTTTCCATTAGAGATGTACCCAAATGAACCTTTTTGGCCGAAATAAATTATGCAAATTATTAGTCCCACATTGCATTTCTGGTCCTTGAATGTGTACTAATCACTAAAATTAAAACATTGCAATTGTATAAATTAATATTAATGCTTAAAAAAACAAATAAATTAAAAATATGAAAATGTTTATTTAGCACGGAAATTCCAACAAAATGGGAATGGGTTCATACATACAATACAATACTGTATCATTGGAAAGAGAAGAAAAAAAAAACTAAAATTGCACTGAGAACAATTATTTTATTATTTTTATCTGACTGCTCCTCCTTCCTCACAATACCACCCATACCCTCTCCACTGTAAACAGTCTTTTATTGACATTTTCTTCATTCTTACCGTGATTTCTTGTGTTCCTTCATCAGTAGAGGACTACAGTGATGAGGCTTGACACCATTTTTGTTCTGCGATGTCACCTCACTGAGCGAGACATTCAGTTTCGACCAGATTTGGATTTTTCCGTGTAAATGCTCCCCAAAAAAACGATGCTATCGTTGTGCCACAACATTCAGTCCATGAAAACACCAGAAACGTAATGAGAAGTCACTTTGACCACGTTTTTGAGGCCAAACACAATAAATCACAATAAGAATGAAGTAAAAACACTTTGATTCAACACAAATTGAATAAATACTTTCGGCCGTTTTATTATTGACTGAAAGTTTTTCCTCACAAAATTCACCGTTTACGGAGATGTACCACTGTCAGCACCATTCAGCAGCACCTCATTTTTTGCGTTTTACTGATGTATTACGGGGCTTATTTTCTGCTCGCTAATGAGTTGGTCACACTTAAGCAAGCAGATAATTATATATTACCCACTCTCTTGAAAAAATACAATGCCACCCAAGGCAGAGGCCACCTAAAGCACGACATCAGTCCTTGTGTTGTAAACAAGCCCAAATGCGGTGAAATTAACTTGCCCTCTGCCTATAATTCCAAGTGAATTTTGAGGCTGCTGTCGAAAAAAAAACCAAAATTGGATAAGAGTGTGTCGGCGCAGAAGTGTGCGCCGAACGTTAGCCTTGCTGCTCGTGCCAACGTGAGTGTCAAAGAAAGAGAAAGGAGGGAAAGAAATGAAAGCGCTCTACAGCAGGGCCGTGTTTAATTACATTCTGGAGAACAGAATATGAATGCATCAATTATATCCACTCACCTAGCAAATGTTCTGCATTAGGTAAACAGGAGGATACTGTTTACTCTTGACAAATGTGTCCCAGGGAGCATAAATAATATTGAAGGGCACAACCTCTGCCTTACAACGGATTAATATTTATGAAGGCAATTTGGTTTTTTTCATTTTCTTGGAGAGCTCGGCAGTAGCAAAGCTTTATGGTTGTTTATGTTCGGGGGGATTTAAAGCTCTACATGGGGATGGATATGAAGGTCTGACACTAGTACAGAAGTAAATAAAATCATTTGGGCCTCGTTTTTTTTTTTTTTTTATTGGAAATGTTTTTTGATTTCTCTAAAATGATGAAATACTTTTCATAGGAATATTTTTTTTAGTTTTTTTCTGAGTTTTTATAAGAAATTCAGAAAAAAACCTAAAAATATTTCCTATAAAAACAGGGCAAATCTCATCAATTCAGCAAAACAAAAAAAAAAAAAAAACTTGGCAATTTTTTTTATTTACTTATTTTTTTTCTCATATTTCCTATAAAAACAGGAAAAACAGGGCATTTAAAAAAAAAAAAAATACTTATTTTGAAAAACTTTTCTGATAAAAAAAGAAAAACACGGCAGCATTTTTTATTTACTTATTTGTACCTCATCAATTAAATAAAAATCTCAACTTTTTTCTCTCCAGTAAATGCAATAATATTCTGTACAATAGCACATTGGCTGTGAAAGCACTATTTATTTGGCTGTATTGATCTTTCAACAGAGCAGACCCTCTCTTTAGCTCCTGCTCAGCCACAGCTAAAACCTTTACTTTTACAACACCTGGTCTCAGTTGGTCATTTCAGTGAACCGATCTCATGCACTATGTATGGCATCGATCAGAAAACAAAAACAGCACATCCCCTGCTCGCGCTTTCCCTCAGAGATGCTGCTCGTCCTGTTTATTTCTCGCTCGGTCTCCCTGAATCTGTTGTTTGTTGCCTCCACTTGTAAAAAACATAAACTGGATGCATTCAGTGCAAGCAGTCAGATCCAGAACTTTCTCGTTTATAGCTGATTTATTGCTTCCCAGCAGGAGTGGACTGGCACCAAACCACTACAATATCAGCGACACCATGCAAGCCGTTATTGAGTCAGTGATTCTCAACATGTGGCTTTTTATGTCTTAATTATAATTATTATTCTCCCAGAAAACCTTAAAAGGGAAAACTTGTACACCCCCTTTTTACCTATTTACATTTTGCAACTTCCTTTGTCCCATTTTTGCCGCTTTTCAATGAGTTATGACACAAATATCCCTTTTTTTCTGATTTTTTGTTCATTTTTGCAAGTTCTTTTTGACACTTATCCAAATTTTTACCTTTCTTTAATTTTTTTCTTTTCATCCGAATAGGCACACTTTTTCCCAATAAAAATGACTTGTTTCATTTTTTCCCTACATTTTGTTCCACATTTCACCATGTTTGCCACAATTTGCCCATTTAAGCTACCATTTTCTATTACATACCACTTGGTTCCTCTTTATTTGCCCATTTTCTGGGCACTTTTTACTGCTTTTGGCCTATTTTTTGTCAATTTACACTCTTTTCTTGCTACGTTTTTGCCACTTTTGGACCATTTTTGGCCACCTGTTACCATGTCTGACTCCCCTCGCTAGTCAAAAAAAAACCGTAGTGCACCGGACCGGCCCACTTCAGGTTGACGGTCCACCGGGATGACGCCCGGTATGACAGATGGCCATTCCACCCCTGCCTCCCAGTCATCAGAGAGAGACTGGCACAGCTCGGTGGTGTTTTCTGCAAAGTAAAGTATTTTCCTGGAGCCCGGATGAACATTTTGTGCTTCCTCGGATCCCCTCATCCATTGTGTTACTGTGTAATTCACAGCCTCTCTCAGAAGTCAGGACTTCCTGTTCATCGTCTCACATCCTACTGCATTTGAATAATGAGCTTTAAAGTATGAATTGGCTTCAGGTGATTTAGAAAAAAACAGTCGGAAAAGTACCGCGTGGGTCGGACATATTCTGCTCCCAGAAGACAGTGCGTCCTCAAACAAGACAAGGCTGGGATGGAACTGTATCAAAGGCAGCTGGGGCTAAAACAATGTCGCAGGACTTGGAGAAACTAATCTCACCAGAATGTTCAGGCAATCCAATAGTTGTATTGGTCCTTAAAAGGTTATGGGAGATAATGTGTAGCCTCAGGATCAGCGATTGTTTCTGGTTCATGATAAACTCATATACATTCAGGAACATTTCTGAAACGACTCAGCACACGATATAAACTAAAGTTGGACCTATTAAGGAATGATAAACAATAAAAACTTAGTGAAAGGCCTCAAGAGTAAGATAAAACATTTGCTTTATAAAAGATGTAAAATATTGAAATTGCTGCTCAAATGCATGTTTTGATCTCTACTGTAAACACGTTCTTATTGGCATTATTGGAACATTTTTGTGCAGTGCATTATGGGATGTGGAGTCCCTTAGGTCAGTGGTAATCAAACTTTTTTGGCCTAAAGAACCATTTTTCTTACCCCTTTGTCCAACTACAACATTTTGCTCAGAATTATGTAAAAAAAAAAAACAACTGTCGAGCAAAATGATGGAATGAATGAGTGATAACACATTTTAAATAATCTCCTTTTGTAAATAAGTGAATGAAACAGTATTTAGTTCCTCCTGAATAGATTTATTTCTATAGTTTTTACCATTTTTCTCCTGATGTGGGACCAATGTTCTAATCAAGATCATTTCTATCATAATTTTGTGTGATTTGGTGGCATTTGTGTGTTGTTATTATTTAAATTATTCTCTCTCAGTATGTATGTTTTTTTTTTGTTTTTTTTTGTTGGTGTTATTTGGTTGTTTCTTATGTCATTTTTCTTTTTTTACATTTCTCTGTTCTTTTTGTGTATGTTGTAGTGATCTTGTGAGTTATTCTGTCATTTAGTGTGTCTTTGTTGTCATTTTATGAGTTGCTGCATGGTTAATTTTAGTATGATTATAATTTTTAACTAAAAAAAAATTTAAAACCTCATTTTTAATGCTTTCAGTTGTCGATTCCCCACCCCCGTTTTTGAAAACACTGCTGTAGATGACGCACAGAAGTGTTTCTTCTTCGTTCTTACTGTGATATATTGCATTTGCTCCCAAAAACTCTGGCAAAGTAACTTCCCAGCACATTTCTGGTGTTTTCACTGAAAGTTGCTTTGTAACAATGGTGGAGGTTTATTCTGGGGCTTAAACGGAAAGATCTGAATGCGGTCGAAATTGAATAAATCTTGGAGTTTAGGCGATATCACGGTGAGTACCAGGGACAAACTAAAAGAAAAATGGTCTCAAGCCAATAACTGTCCTCCTTGTCTGGTGAAGAAACACAATATTTTGTATTCATTGATATATTAGGCCTAAACTATGTCTTTAAATTATCCTTAATCCTCTTAAATGTATAAATCGTTCACTTTCTCCAAGTGCATCACTGACGTACAGAGGGAAATGCATCAAATTGCAACCTTTCAACCTTTGAACTGTAGGTTTGTCCGAATGATAAATAAAGTCACAGATATAGAGAATTGTGGTTTTTGTAAATCCAGTATAAATAAAGAGCAGACAGGCTATAAAAAGTTATTTGGCATTGGCTTTTTTTCCTTCCTTTTGTTTCATATTCTTGGTTAGGGCTGGGCAATAAATTGTGATTCAAGATATATCGAGTTTTCTAATTTGGCGATATAGAAAATAACAATATGGCCTATATCGAAATATATCAACATTTTTTTTTTTACTTTTTTTTAAATTTATATAGTCAATCCCATCATACAAGTACTTAATTTTGTTCCTAGAGCACAGTCGAACAGTGTCTTTTACAATTTTCCAAATTTCTGAGATATATCTATATATTTTATAGTTTATTTTGATTTAAAATACTAGTTTTAAGAGTCGCTGCTTTCGTTACTTCTCAGAACAGCATGAAAAGCACAGTTAGATTGATTGCTGAGTGGTGCGTCCTAACCCAAACGTTCCCCTGAACAAGTCACACTACAGAACTCACTCACACGTGCTGTCCCTCAGAGGAGAAAAAGCTGTTTAATAAATGTGTCCGAAATTGCTGTTTAGGTCAGACAAACATCAAGATTCATATCGTATATCTCCATTCTGAGAAAAAAATATTGAAATATGAGTTTATTCTGTTTTTTAACACAGAGAGCTGCTGAATGGTTGTCAATAATTCAGCATCGGCTGATGGCTGTAGTTCAAGTTGTGGAAGTGAAAAGCTCACGTCTGCTGTAATAAAGAAAAATCGCTAATGCTAATTATTGTCTAATTTTTAACCTATGTGATCAGTAATTGATAATTCCCATTCAAAACCCCCTGTCCTTCTACTAAATGTGACTTTATTCATAATTTACCCACAACTGCTTTAGTACAGCTTTAGTGCAGGAATTGTTCATATAAACCTGAGAATTGACCTAGCGTATCCGTGCAATTACAGCTGTGCAGAAATGTTAGCGAGCCAATATTGACATATTTTCTCAATAATGAGGTTTTGTACATACACGTGTAATATTATTTCACAATAATAAAGTGCCATTTCATACATTTTAAAGATCCACTGGAGTAGCATGTGTGTGTGTGTGTGTGTGTGTGTGTGTGTGTGTGTGTCCTTGTTGTGGACAATTCATTTCACGCAGAGAAAGAATCAGGCAATTCCACAGTGGCATAAATTTGACTGATCACCTCGACTTGACGCTTTTATGGCAGCAACAAAAATCCCTATTTCACCCATCAGCTCAAAATATCCCATAATCGCTCTGCTGAGCGCACACACACACGCACACACGCACACACACGCACACACACACACACACACACACACACACACACACACACACATACACACACACGCCAACACACACACAGTGGAAACATTCCTGCTGATATGTGATTACAGAATGTGTCCTGGTCAGTTCTGGTCAGACTGCCCTAAACAGGCCAGATACCATTGTACACTAATAGCACACACCAAGGTCTCCTCTAGGAGGCTCTGTCATTGTTATGACTACCACTATCAGCAACATACAAAACCCTGAGAGCACAGAAAAATGAGTGATTTCAACTCATGCTGTCAAGAGATAAAAAAAATAGAAAATAGTGTGATTAATTAATTATGCTCTGTAATTGATTAATCTAATCGCTTTTTTAATTGCACCTAAAAATAACTGAGAAACACCCTCAATCTGAGATATTTTAATTTAAATTACAAAAGATGTATTTATAACAAAGTGGCTTCATAGAGTCATTTATTGTTTTTAACAGACTTGTACAGATGCAGGCGTAGACATTTTCATACTACCTGTCATATTGCTGTGTACTTTTGACCGTGGCTCAGTGGCAAAGGGGATCTTCCAATAACCAAAGGGTTGGGGGTTCAAATCCCGCTGTAGCCAAGTTATTGTTGTTGTGTCCTTGGGCAAGGCACTTTACCCACATACAGTAGCCTAGTATAAATGTAGTGTGAGTGAGTGAGTGTTGGCCGTGGTCGGAGGAACCGATGACGCACTATGGCAGCCTCGCTTCTGCCAGTCTGCCCCAGGGCAGCTGTGGCTACAACGGTAGCTTACCACCACTGTGTGTGGAGTGAAAGAATAATGCACATCAATGTAAAGCGCTTTGAGTGTCTATGATAAAGCGCTATATAAAAGTTTATTTTGGGATGGTTTTCCTGAGAATCCCTCCATCTGCTTTCCTTCGTTAGCTTTGTTCTCCCCTGTGACAGGAACGGATTTAATCAGTCAAATCATTTGGCTTTACCTGAAGTCACCTCATCAGTATTTTTCAGGCCTGCAGAGAGAATATGTGATGCTTTCTAATTCTAATTGTGCTGTGTTTAGCATGTGGCTGGTGTAACAGCTGTGTTTGCTGCAGCTACTTATTCCCAGTCAGTAAAAAATGCAATCTTTCTGGAAACATGAGCCTTTAAAGGAAGAACGTGAAATGAAAATGGGGCGATGGTCTGGAAAGCTATCGCAGGCAGTGATTAGAATTCATCCATCTTTCTTTGGGATAATTACACTGATTACATGTCAATAAACTGTGCCTTCATTAGTTCTGAAGTTCCCAACACCGCAGACTGATTACACACTTTCTCATCCTACTGCTGTAGAAAGCACCACAATTAAACGCTGCGCACATGAAAGCTGGAAAATACTAAACTAAAAAAGAAAGTTCTACTATGATGATTCATGTGTTTTAATAATTTTAGTGAAACTGTTTTACATTTAAATATTGTGTCTCATCAATGATTATTAATATTGGTCTACAATTTTGTTTTTATGAGTTGATGACAGGGATATGGTCAAATACATGTTTCCAGTTACAATTACATTTAAAAAACAAACAAACAAAAACAAAAACAGTCATTGCACTGTATTTACTTCAGATATTTGTTTGGACCAGCAGAGGGCGCTGGTAACCCAATGGTCGGTTGGCATGCAGATATTCTTGCAGTGAAGAAGAGATGCTATGCGCTAGCAGACAGAGCTAATAGAAAAACGTGACTTTTACAGATAATAATACAGATATTATTTCGGTGCTAAAGGGGTCAGGAATCATTTATGAACATGTTTAAGAGTAGAAGGCGGCCAGAAAGAAAGTAGTAGGAGATTCCGCCCGCCGCCTACGCTTCTAGACAAGGGAAGGATAAATATATAGCGCCCTCTGCTGTTAAAAAAAAGTACTGTGATTCAATTTTCACAGTATCGGTATGAACCGTGATACCTTTGAATCGATTTTTAACTGCCTTACCATTAATCGTTACATCCCTACTTACAATTAATCACAATTACTGAACCTGAAATGAATAACCAAACAAAAGTTAACCTTTCTTTTGTGTTAGCTTTCTGTTAGCATCTCTAATGATAACGGGTCCTAAATCAGCTGTAAAATACACAAAAAACAAATATCTATCCTCTAATTTATTTCCTATCTCATGGTTACCTTGTTAGGCTTCCTAATCAATGTGTCCGAGCCTTTTTTGTGTCAGTATACCCCTAGATTTAAACTCAATTACAATTTAATTACAATAACGCCATAATTGTAAATAATTAACAATTAAGTAATTACAATTATAATAATTGACCCCAAACCCTGACTCATATACCCTCACTCTCTGTTTATTAGGAGTAATTGTAGCTGAATAAGCAAAGTGCCTAAAGAGCTGAGGACTATTGGCCTGCCGTGGAGGGAAAGATGATGCACAAACATACCAACATCTGACGGTGTTTAAATCCACTAGAGAGACCTGATGTGATGAGTAGTGGAGATTACCTGAAGCGGAAGGACCACAGCTGAGCTGAGAGGAAAACATGCACAGACAAGACCTCTCACCTTCCCCCCCCTGAGACGACACGGTCTAGTCACTGACACCTTACAACATTTAGGCTAACAAAGTGTCAACATGATGCATTGCATCGCCACGACAACAAGAACACGCTGCAAACGGCTGCTTTTGTTGCTGCCAGCCTGTTTTTTTCTTTTTTAGACAGAAATGTATCTTCAAGTGAACATGACAAAGGGGCTGGTTTACTCAAGGTTTGCGTGTATAGAAATATGCACTAACTTGACAGCAGAGGTGCAAAGAGTACTAATATATTCAGTGACGTGCAGTCAGGGTAGGCAGTGCCTCCCCAAGGTTGAATTGATATTTTGATTATTTATTTTAATTATAATGTAATTATGAATTATTTTTCAATTTCCAATAGCCTACAGTACCTATAAGTTTGAAAATGTCAACATTTTGTGCTTGTCATAGCCTAAATGTCTAAACATTGCTTTTTCCTGGTACGGCAGTGACGCAGTCTCACTCCGCTGTAAGGCAGGAGGAGGAGCCAAGAGGAGGCCACACCCTCTCCCAAAGGCACATTGCTGCAAAGCCTGTGTTTGTGGATGTGCAGTCAGTTCCCCAATAGGAAAACCATTTACGTAAAAAGGGAGATCGCCACGCTGCCTTTAGAAGTCACCGTGCTATGCTAAATGCTATACGTAGGTTCACAGTGCATTAGTGAATTGATACATTGTGTCCGCTGCTTCATTCTCTAGCTAACACTACAGGCAAGATGACAGCGCTAGAGACTATAAAGAGATTTTCACAACTTTATTTTGAGGAAAAACGACAGCTTTTAAAAGATGGGAGACCAACACCTGAGCTACCAGACGTTCAGCAAAGGAAAGGTCATAACATTGTTGGTACTTTCCACAGTGAATGGTACAAAAGGACAGGATTGGCTTTGTGGATGTGCCTCACTGAACCAGCTGTTCTGAGTTGTTGTCATTTTCTCTGTGTTTCAGTGTTTCCAACACAACCAACAGATGCACTGCTGGGATATATCTTGTTGGGAGAGTATGGAGGCTGCTATTGAATAATTGTTTTTCTTGATTTTGTTCGATTAACACTTGCCAGCCGAAACATATGAAATTGTCATTGGTGTTGACATTGGTGGTCTCGATTTGCAACACCCTGCCTACCCAATCATAGTGCTCACGGCACGTCACTGGATGTATTCTAATAAAGTAGAAGTAGTGTTACTTGAGCTCATTTAAATAGTACTCAAAGTAAAAGTAGGTAGTTATTTTCAACCCACATTTGCTGTTGGTAATAAATCTTTCTATGCAACATCTCAGTATAAACTATAAAAAGGAAGATATTAAATCTTGCACAATTGGAACTTCATTTATTTTATCTAAGCATCTATATAAAATAAATTTTGTCAAAATGTACAATTATTTCAATTATGTTCAATATGTCATGAAACGGAAATAAGAAAAATAATCATAAAACTAATAATTTACACAGGAACGGTTGGGTGTACAATTATAATGACTTACTTTTAAAACATACTTAAATACAAATAAAATTACTGATGTAGAAATATACAAAAAAAAAGTTCAAGTAACCGTAATAAGCAACTCATTTACATTAACGTGAGTACTTTCACCTCTGCTTGACAGTACATGGAAACATATGTTGTAGTTGATATGTGCACCCAGGGTTGTCAAACAAGCAAAAAAAAAAAGAAAAACACAAATTTGTCTTGAACAAATGAGAAACTTCTGATTTATTCATTCCAGAAATGTTTACAAAGCAGAAAATATTTGTTCAATCCTCACAACAATAACTGCAGCCATCTGTGGGTAAAGCTGAGGCATTTAACACCTGCCTGTCAAACGCATTGCAACCAGTACAAACATTCGTTTTTTTTCTTTTTAATTATAGCCTAATAATTTAACCTTCTTTGGGAACTTTGGCCTGCGTTGATATAGGGATTAATTTGGGCTCAGTTTGTATTCACAGCACAGTTGAGGAAAATGGCTCCAAAGCGACAGGAAAAACCACAGAGCTGCTGGTTTTTGCTGAACTACTGTATAACTCAAATCATACAGTGTGGATATTATTTTCAGTGATATTATTATTTTCACATGGTGAAGGTAAACTTTGTTTTTCTGGTGAGAGTCAACAAACATCCACCCACTCTTCACTGTTTCACGTCTGTTTTTGGGCTGTTTTCATTGCTATTTGCTGTTTTACGCTCTAGAATTGGTTTGCATGTTCACATAGGCAGAAACAAAGCCTATAAATGGTTAAAACACTAATATTGGCCTGTGTCAACATTTAATAGTTATTTTTTGCATAAATAAGCAACTTCAAGTCCTCAAAAAGACAGAATTGTCCAAATTTCCCTTATTTTACAGCATACATATATGTTGCATTAGCTTCATAAACTAAAAAAAACTTGCCTGATTGTTACAGGAAAATTATCAATTTCAACATGAATAGATGTGCAAATAGAATTCAGACCACAGCTGGATAAAAGTGCTTTTATCAGGACACAGATATAATTATTTTTCCATTGACTGTTGGAGGTTACTGGGGTATTCATTGTAGACTTGACTGCAGTCAAAACACTGCAAGCCATTTTAAGTGATTTAAAGCATTATTCTCATCTAATAGCTGGTTTAAATCGCTAATCGTGCATGCTAATTCCTGGCTTAGCGTGTGGATTAGAAGCTCATGTAATGTACAGTTAATCTCGTATACTCTGGAAAGAAAATCCGCCCAGAAACCCTTCTCATCATCATCAAAAAAAAAAATGTTCCTCTAATTATGTCTCCTGAGAGGCTTATGGCTCTCACTGGAGGTGAGTCGGTCCAGGCAGACATCTCTGGTCCACTTAGAATTCAAGCTCTTGATCAAGCTCTGAGCTGTTGCCTTTATATACTGTATTTATTGACAGCTATTAGCATAATATGCATCCTGTAACATCATTTAATTCCTAACAAGGCAGCGTTCCTCTTTGTTTCTGTTCTCTCTGCCTCAACACAGTCCCACTCCATAACCATTCAGACTTTTTATAGTTCAGTGGAGACGTTGCAGAACAATTTCCCAAACTGTGTCAGCGAACTCGCAAACAACAGCTAAAAATCAAAAGTCTGTGACTGCTCTCCCCTCAGCGCGTGATCTGAGCATCGCTAAAATATTAATAACGTATTAATTATCGGAAAAAGTTGAAGGAATAGCTGGAAGTGAGAGACTGAGGGATTGAGGCCATGCGTTTGAAAGAAGAAAAAAGGAGAAGAAAACAAGGCTGGATTTGGCTTCTCGCTCTCCAACCCTGCACATTCTCCACAGAGACTCGTCCATGCTGTGCCTGTTTCCAAGCATCCGCCCGTGGACTCATTTCTGACTGTTTCTTCTATTTTGATCAAATCTTCTCACTGCCTCTTCTATTAGCAGGCTGCTTTAATGTTTTTCGTGCTTTATGAAGCAACAATTCTGCTTTTGGAACACATTTGCCTTTGTTATCTAACAATACCAGAGCTGTAAAGTCAGCTTTATTTCAGCTTACACTGAAGAACCATATGAGAGTATTGTTCATTAACATAGGCTCTTATTTCATTTGTTTGTTTTTTTTATTCTAATATCTAATGGATTAAATGTAAATGGATTATTATTATTATTATTATTAGAATTTTTAAATACGTATAGAGTCATTCCATGTCATTTCAACAAATGGCCCACACACTTTGGTCTCAAAAATTCTGAAATTTTTAGCAATTGTTTTGTGATTTCATTAGATGAATACTTTTTGAGATATGGCCAATTTAGTGACGAGGGTATGTGTCGATTTCTGTCCTTATTTTTCTTACATTTTTAGCTTCCAATATCTCAGGAAATACATCAAATAGGAAACTGAAATTTGGTTCAGTAATACAGCTCCACCTACTCTCTCAGAATATACAAATACATCTGCTATACATCCTATCTGGTGGACAAGCCAGCCCCACAAATTTGGAAAAAAGCTTGTCCGGGTTTCAGGTTCGATATGTTTGGGCTTTTCTTCTCATTCTATTGTATAAAAGTGCTGCATTTTACACTGTGGACAATACAATTTTGTTGCACATATTGCAAACGTGGGTTGGACTAAATGGAAAAGTACTGGAATGGTTTAACTCCTACTTAAAGGAGCAAAGTTATTTTGTAATCATTGGAAACTTTGAATCTGACGAATAAACAATGTCATGTGGGGTTCCTCAGGGCTCTGTTCTTGGACCCCTTCTGTTTAGCCTTTATATGATTCCTTTAGGACAAATTTTACAGAACTGTAAGGTTAATTATCAGAGCTACGCAGATGACACACAACTATATCTATCACTGAACCCAGATGACTATGGTCCCATTGAGGTGTTGTGTGACTGCTTAGAAAAGGTAAACTGCTGGATGAGTAAAAACTTCCTTCAGCTAAATCATGACAAGA
The DNA here is from genome assembly GCF_900634775.1 of Gouania willdenowi. Lineage (NCBI taxonomy): Eukaryota > Metazoa > Chordata > Actinopteri > Blenniiformes > Gobiesocidae > Gouania > Gouania willdenowi. The sequence goes on from NC_041066.1 coordinate 21,381,962, forward strand.
TGGAGGTGATTGTCTTTGGTAACAGGGAAAGTCAGCTAGGACCTTGAGTCTAGATCTTTAAAAGCTAAAGACCAAGTCAAAAACCTTGGTGTTCTGATTGACTCACATCTGATATTTAGCAGTCAGATTAAATCAATAACAAAAACAGCTTCTACCACCTAAAGAACATCTCCAGAAAGACCAGGAGAAGCTGCTCCATGCTTTGATGAAGACCATTGCAATAGTCCAGTCTGCTGGAGATCAAACATCTACAGCTGGTTCAGAACACTGCACCTCGGGTCTGAACCAGAACAAAGAGGTCCAAGCACATTACTCCAGTTTGGCTCCCAGTCAGCCTCTGAATAGACTTTAAACTTCTGCTGTTGGTGTATAAATGTGATGGTGAATCCATCAGTGAGATGTTTCCACTGGCTGTATTGATTCTACTCAGCTCGGCTGTACTCTCTTTTTGCCCGTTTCCACTGGGAAAAAAGTACATCCTCCGTGGTACCCGGTGTTGCTTTTTTTAGTACCTCCTTTGTTGAGGTTCCACAGAAAGCAGCCCTGGTCTGAAAATGTGATGTAGGCACAAAGCAGACACTGATTGGGTCTGAGAATCATCACAGCATAGAGTCATCAACTCACGCACAGAGAGGAAGCATTTGGCCACCATTGATTTTTGTTGTCGATCTTGTGAGGATGGCAGCAAAAAAGTGCAATCTGGCAGTTTTGCATGTCAGGTTGGTGCTCAATGGGAACGCTCCGGAAAAACGGTATCGGGACCCGAAAGTGAAGAGTGCGGAGCTGCATAGAACCAATGACATAGGGAGATTTTTACTGCTTATTTTAAATGTTTTTTACTGCTGATTTCAATGTTATTCATTTTTTAGCTGTTGAGTTGCCTTGTATATGAAATATGATATTCAAATAAGTGTGCCTTGCCTTACCTTGCCTCCAGTAAACAACTTTGCGTTAGGGATTATCCCCAGCAGCTTTAAACATGTTCGATTAACAGAGTTATGTGTCCATCTGTGAACAGCTTGAATGCCAACCAGAGATTATAACCATTAAAAACTCCAACTTTTAAGGTTCTGCATAAAGTAAATGCTGAGCTGATGAAATGTGATGTTTTGCTGAGGTTCAGCACTACAGGTGTATGTTGAGACGTCTCACAGGACGTCGTGTTCTACTGCTGTGCTTCTGTGTACGGTGTCTAACAAAGGCAGTCCAGTGGGGCTCGTGCACTACACTGTGCATGCACTCCTATAGTTACAATGCAACAGTAAAAATACGACTAGTATAAATTCAAGCTGTTCCTCCAGGTGCAGAAACTACTGTAAAAAAAACACATTTCTTGGGAAAAACTTGTGAAAGTTCTAAAACAGGAATTAAATTCTAAAACATGGCAAGTATCTTTTTGTGTTTTACACAGCATTTCATTGAGACATCATTTTTTTTCCTTCAAGCTTGTCCTACTAATTTATGGAGCCATGGAGTATAGTTATGCAAATGCATGGTGACACGTACATAGTTTGGGACAAAATTATGGATTTGGCCTTTGAATTAGTGAGAAGCAATTTAGCCAAAAAGGTGCTTCAGTTTGCACATGCCCGCTATGATAAAGAAGAAGCTGTCAGCACGCAAGATGAATCCCATGCAGTCTTTATTAACTTTGTTAGTCCATGAAAGCTGAAGCCAAAAATGCAAATCTTGTACGTCCGAGGCTGAGGTAGTTCATATATAAAGACGTTGAGCATCTCTCAGGCAGGTTCCTAATAAAATGATTTCAGGGGTTTCAGTGTAAATCAGTCCAGTACAATCTGATTTATATTCCTGCACTTCCTTTATAATTCTGGGGATTCTTCAATACCCTGTGCCGACCTTGTATTCCCTGAAGTCAATGTTTGACGGCCTGTGCAGAATATATTGACTCTGTTGCTAATGCATATGCATTTTTTGACATTTCACAATGCCCATCCGCAATCCCACATTGCTCTTCCTGCACAGACACCATTGTGAGTCAGATGTTTTTTCTGGCTCGTCGTCCCTTATCTTGTCCTGTCTTGGCTTGTGATCGAGATTAATGACAAGTACGCGCAGAATCATGCATCAGACCCTTTATATCACAGGATATCTATAATTTGTACTATAATTTAAAAATAGTAATAATTTAGTTTTAGTCTTTTGACTAAAATCCAACTTAGTTTTAGTGAAAATGTAGATGCCAGGTTAATTTTAATTGGGTGTGTTAACACCTGCGTGTTTATTCTGACATTAGCTGTGTTTCCATTACAGTTTTTCTCAAAATATGATCAATTTAAATCATATTGGTTATTAAAATCATTATTAGGTAAATAAATAACCTAAAGATGTCCTCATCCGTACAACAATGTTTGCCGCATATTAACTGCTAGCAAAATTCCTTTAGCATAGCTGAACAGACGCAACAGAGGCTACCGTCATTAGCTGTGTTTCCATTACAGTTTATTGCAAAATAAAAGTGATATTTCTAAAGTTTTGACCAAGTATAATTGGGCTTTGAACGTGTATCCACTGAAGGTTGTTTTGGGCAGAAGAATCGTAACTGTTGTGAAATCCCGCGAGACTTCGCTGCAGGAAGATGGACGCTCAAAACTTCTTTATAACACTCCACATTCCCTTCTTGTTTCACGTCTAATGTGGCAGTAATAATTTTTAAGGATATTGCTGAGAAATGTCTTGGCCTCCCCTTCTGGCCATGTGCTTCCATTGCGCTTTTGTAAAACATTTAAATATCGAAACGTCTGAAAAATCTTCTCATCAAGGCGTAACAACTTTTTTTAAATATTTGAGTGTTCTTCGAAATTCAGGTGTTTCCATTACCACTTTTTATTGCACTATTGAGCTTTTACACATTTCCAAGGGTAATGGAAACACAACTACAGAAAGCCTTTTCTCCAAAGATTGATTCATTTGGATATATGTGAACATGTCAAACGCTCACTGTAGCGGTATGAAACAAGCGACTCGAGATTGCCGGTATTGGAACGCTTCCTATTCAACACCTGTAGCGGCTCGTTTGCGGTGAGAACAGAACCAACAACAACAACTGACTTGTGATACACTCAGCTTACAGGCATCAAACAAAAGTGTAGAAGATGATGATGATTTTACAGCCAAAATAAGTAGTGGACTGACATGGTGCGCAGAAAGTGCACCCATCAGAGTCCATCTCTGCCGACGCCAACATAAAGCGGTACGTATTTTCCTCATCAGATGTTGTAAGAGAATGTTTCTCACGCACAGTCTCGATGCACGATAAACGTGGATAGTTTCTTCATCTATGCGGAAAAGCAAAAAAAGTCGGCAGTAGGTCAAAGTCGTTTTCAGTGAGGGTTGATTCTGTTCATAACTATCAGGGGCCGAATTTCTAGGCACAACCACGGCGTTGAGGGGGTCCAGTTTGGTAGCCTCAGGATTGGGTCACTGACTTTGACTTTTTTTTAAAATTAGTCATTGTCTTGTTATTGTAACTTAAAGGTATAAAGAAAAAAAACACCCTCTGCAACGCCTTCGTGTGCGAGAGAGCGTGCACGAGCCCAGTTTTCCTCATGCACCGCTCTGTTTTACACGTTGGAGTCGGCATCGCTTATACAAACTTATCATCCAAAAGACGATTTGCACTTTTCCCACTATGTCAGACTCGCCACCAGTAAGTGAAAATCCATTTTCAAAGGACCCGATGCGTACCGGGCACGAGCATGAGCACGAGCACGTACGACAGCATTACGCAAACAGATCATCAGAATGATTGACAATTAGGAGGACCAATATTTAAGATGATCCACCAGAAGTTTAAGCCTAAATAAAATTGTCTACAATACCTTTAACAAAATGTAGACGACAAAAAGTATGGCGAAAAGTGATGCTCCGTATCTCTGCCTTTCTGGTTCTTGTCTGTGCAGCCGCTTACAGGTTGAACAAAACACTTCATCTTTGAATAAGAATATTGCTACTTGTAGAGCTAATCAAGAAATGAAGAGCCTCTCTTTGAGTGAGTGTGTGTGTGCGTTTGTGAAACCCACGAAAGAACATGTCCTTTAGAATAGCTTTTTATCCCGTCTTCACTTTAACCTGTCAGTCTTTTCTCTAACTTCTACATATTTTCACATTTAAAATGCACTGAGTACATTAAGAAATGCATTATGTGTCTGCATCTTATCTTCAGGAACAGCGTGTTTTTTTTGTACGCTGATAAGCGCAGCATATTGTACGTACAGCTCCAAATTCCCCTGTTGTTTGTTTTGCTTCTTTAAAGGGAGATGGTGCAGTAAAGCTGCTCCACACTGCCCACACTATGGGTTTATAGAGATTATAAAAGGCAGTACATACCATGAAGGTCACTCCACAATGTAAACGCAGCATTCCCCTCTACGTTCTAATTTACATATTCAATTATTTATTCTCAATAGGACAGCATCAAACTTGAATACTGATCCCTGCCAAGTTATTTACATTTATTTTAAACAATAATATCCATAAACGACTTTTCTCTGTTTATGACATTGTATGACAAATACTGGGTTGTTGTTATTTGTGTAATTACGATGCTGTTTGAATGGAGTGTGAAATTGTGACTCATGCTAATGCAGCTGTGCAATCAGCTGGTTTCCTATTAAAGTCACTTCTCCTGCTACTGTGTGAATTAAATGTTCCCACTGGTCAGGTAACCAGTAAATCACCCGTTTAAAGGTAATGGGCTGTTTTCTAGTTGGAGGAGTCTGGTTTTAAAGACAAATACTATAAGAAAAGGCCCAAAGGTCTCGTGTTAGCATCTGTCGTCCTGCCTGTTGAGTAAGCCATCCTCGTGCATGTTGTGAACTTTGACGGACACCAGCAGAACCTTGCAGCCCTGCAGAGGATAAGCAGGTAGGCCTGCAGAAGATGAACACAATGATCTCTATACCATTTTGGTTAGGAACAACTATTTAGGTTTTAAAACTAGGGCTGACCAATAAAACTGTTTCACTTCTGATACAATACTGATATTACAACCTTGAGTTTTGGTCGATACAGATATTGATCCGATACAATATCAGTGCAAATGATACATACCGGTACTTTAACCATTGATTTTGTAGTGTGGAATGTAGGTAAATGCTTAATCAAATGATATTACATAATCAGAATGTACTGATTGTAAACTACAATGAGAACACATAAGGTTGACAGTGGACAAAAACATGTACCTTCTATCCATCTATTTTTGGTTCTACTTTGTATTTTATGCAGAAATTGTTTGTTTATTAACTGTTACATGTTAATAGTGAACTCTGAGCTCTTTGCACCTCATCGTTCAATGTGGCTTTTATACTGCAGATGGCTAACAAACTGAAGCATTCTATCATTTCCATGCCAACCACTGGGAATTGATATTTCTTAGAATTTATAATTGCGTGATGTTTCAAAGCAAACAATAAATGCACAGTAGTAAGCTATAAATGATTTGCATGTTTAATAGGGAAAATGCTAGACGACACAAAAACATCGTCATCCATTTTGGACAAGGCATTGTCATTTAATACACAGCTTTCTCATTTCTTTAAGCATATAATATAGTATATAACAAAATGCTACTTTCTGAAGTTTCCAAACTCCATTATTATGTTCTGATTCTGGGCTAATTTCTGGCTTGTATAAAACTAAGGATGTGTTTTCTTCAGGTGTGAACCCCCCCATCATCATCATCTGTAAATTAATCTAAGTTTCAGTGTTAAGTTATTTTTGTTTGATTTGTATGCTTGATTTGAATATTTGTATTGTTTAGACAGTTGGTTTAGTGTTTTTAGTATTTTGTTAATATAAAAAATGTTATTTATATATTATATATTTTGTATTGTTTTATTTATACATTTATATTGTTTTATTTAGAACTATTTATTTTGTAATTTTCATTCATTTTGTGTGCCATATTGTTAAAAATGTTCAAAAATAAACAGATTGACATTAATCATTTGGGTTTTTTGTTATTTTGAGTTTTTTCCAGTGATTTTAAAAGAAGTATCCCTGACGGTCGGTGTGAACGCACCTTAAGATGCTTAAGAATTTGAAAAAGCAAGTTACTGTTTGTTGTCATTTACATGATCAAAAAATAAAGAAATCAAAATATTGAAATTATTCATTTGTATTTCGTGCACTACTTATACTTTTCTTTTTACCATGACATGTCTGGGACTCCGTCGAAGAAAGTCGAGCCAAATGTTAATAAGTGTAAAAAAAACCAACTATCTTTAGGTTTAAGTCGAAAATCCAGACACATACTGGATCATTATCGCAACCGTGCACAGATAGCAATCAGAAACTAGTGGAGCATCCCTCGTTTACAGCTCAGATCAATAACTAAAGGAGGATTAGCTACTATAATGAGAAAATCACCTACTTAGTCATGTGCGCATGCTTTGGTTGTACAGAAGTGACATAGAAGTCTATCTACTACATTGTGCACCTTTAGTTTAGCTATTTTTGTTTGTCTTGTACACTTAAATATACTCAAATAAAGACTTAAGTGAGTTTATTCATCAGAACAAAAGGTAAAAAAGTTAAATCAATTGAACGTATAAAAGTTTCTGATGTTATAGACATGCCTGGAGGCATCGGGAAGCCTGCAAAAGAACACCATGGAATTAACCTTTTCTTCTAGGTGCTTTTCTGTCTTTAGAGGTTTATTATAACTCCCAGCCAGCAGTCACTCTTCAAAAGAAGCTGGAATCTGAAAAAAAAAAAAGCTTTGTGCCTGTGGGTGATGCTATTTTAAATCTGATCTGGTCTCTGAGGACTCCGACACGTTATTGCACATTCACACAGACTCTCTCCTTTGGGTGCAGGGGAGAATGAGATTGAGTGGGGACATTTCCCAGGGAGACGCTCCAATGTCAGATGCTTGCATGCTAAGTGAGAACATGGTGTCAAGCTGACGCGGGCCATTTTACAGGATCTGAGTCAGCGACGTGTTTCCGCATGTCCCACATGTCCCACATTCCCACTGCCTCCCATGGTCTCGTGATGAATGAAAAGTGGGATCGCTCCATGATCGGGGATGTTGTGACAAAGCGTCCCGAAGGGTGAGGAAACATTGGGCATTAGGCTTTTGTTAATGGGGCGCCGATTGTAAAGTTACGCATTCTAAAATAAAATGCAACTTTCTGCAACATTTAGCAACAAACCATCTTTAAAAAATGTATGTGAATTTTTTTTTAGTTACTTTTGACCAGAATTACAGTAATATTTGTGAAATGTGCGGTATTTTTTTCTCAAACAAATATGTCAATGTTAAATCTAAATATGAAATCTAAATCTAAATGTTACATTTAAATATAAATGTTAAATCTAAACGCTAAATGTTAAATCTAAATTGTAAATGTAAATCTTCAATGTTAAATCTAAATGTCACAGGTGAAACTAAAGATTTTGCTAATATGCAAATTCACAGTTTAGATTTAGCATTTGACATTTAGATTTCATATTCAACATTTAGATTTAACATTTATAGTCAGCATTTATACATGTAACATTTACCATTAACATTTAGAGTTAACATTTATATCTAAAGGTGATATTTAGATTTAGATTTAACATTTAGATTTAGTATCACAAATTTCACAAATATTGCTGTAAATCTGGTCAAAAGTAACATTTGGAAAAAAAAATAATTCACATAAATTTGCATCAAGAAGGAACAAGACAATCAGCTAATCAGAAACAAACAAAAAAATATATTTTCAGTATCATATTGGTTATTAAAAACGTTAAAAACCTAAAAATGTCCTCATTTATACAACATCGGCCGCATGGACGTGCGTCGGCCATTTTAACTGTTATCCGACTTCCTGTAGCATAGCCGAGCTAACGGAACAGTGGCGACTGTCATTTATCGTGAAAGCCAATAAAGTATTAGCATGTTAGCAGTGTGTTACTCTATAGTTATGGACCTGTCACATACAAACACACATTTCTTGCAATGTGAAGTAACTGCTTCTTATGTAAACAGGAAGTGGAGCGTCTTATTCTAGGCATTCATATACATGACCAACCTTGTCACATCCAAATCGAAATAAACCCATGATGCTTCCACGGGAAATCAATATCAATCAAAAAAGAAAATATGTATAAAACCAATCAACTGCTGGATTAAACACTGTGTTTACAATACATTAATATATGAAGCAGAGCAATTACAAAGCTACCAAAGATGTACGACCAGAGGGAATAAATATATCATAAATAGATAAAAGCAAAGTTGTTTATTTTCTGTCAAATCAAATCATCTCTATTGACATCAATAGGCACGCGTACTCATTCTTACACATCCTTACAAACAAACCTTTAACAGTTTAAATAACAAACAACACATACATAAAGGAGCATATAAGCTTCTAGTCATTGTGCGACATATTCTATGAACAATATCCAATATTAGTAATATTGTTATGATTATTTAGTTCAGTATTTTGAACATAACATGGAATTATAGATCAAGTGGGTCCCCACGTATTTGTGTTCTTTCTGACTTTTAACTGCAAACCATAGCAACACTGAATTCCTCATCACGTTGTAAAGTTTGTCAACTATTAAGGGGCTCGTCCTGGACTCGAGCACCAAGCTGTGACTTGTTTTAAAGCAACATCTAATTACACAGGTACAAAAATGAAGAAAGAAAAGGAAGGTGAAATCTATCTCTAAAGCAAGGAAAATCTGTGTGTCTGTGTGTGTGTTTACAAGGTCGATGTAAAGAGGAGTTAACTTTTATTCTGATTTAAATGTAAATGTGAGTGTTTCAAAGTGTTTCTCCAGGCATATCTCTATGCTTGTGCATTGCTTTTTCCCTATTTATTCATTTAAATATATGAAAACACAATAGTTATCACTCTACACATTTCACAACAAACCTGAATGTCCCTGACGTCCCACCTTCAAAGACAACCTCATTTGGCCATCCCTGAAAAAGCTACTGAACCTCCCACTTTAAAATAGCAACACATACTTCCTACAGGCACTGCACTGGTAAGTGTAAAAAGAGGATGTTAATTTGAAAAAAAAAGAAATGTTTCAATGTCAACATGTTCCGTGAACATGTTTAAAAATGTCTTCAGGACTCCGGCGTTCCTCCGACGTCAGGTGGATTGAGGGCGACAGGAGTTGAAGGTGGTATCAGACTTGTTGACAGGTGTTGCTTTTATGAAACTGGATCTTTTGGTATAAGCAGTTATTAGCGTGTCAGAAAGAATAACAGTATTTCCAAGGTGATACTCAGAAATAACAGAGTCATGGTTTGGTTTCCTCTTGTTCATTTCAAACATAATTTCCATTCTGATGAATAATGTAAAACTATGGAAAATACCTCTTCCCTCATGTGGATTGAACCATTATTAGGTTTATCAAATAACAAATCTTGCAACTCAAAAAATACATTTACATGATGAAAAATCTAAAAGTAACCTCGGTGATTAAACTCCCACAATGCATTTTGCTATAGCAACAGTTTACATGTTTTACATTTATACACATTAAAGTAATTATTAATTTTATATATAGTCATTAATTAGCGTTTGGTGACTGAAATGGAGTCAAGACTGTGAAAAGAAAATATATTTGTAGAAAATACAACCAAGGGTAATATGAGAAACAGTAATCCATTAAGTTTTTTATTTTTTTTGTCTTGACACAATAATTTTCACTAACAATAATCAAAATATATGTTAGCTTACACCATAAATATCTCTAATGCTCTTTATTTTTTTATACATTTCTACACAATACAGCATGATTTTATTATTATTTAACTAGGACTAAAAAATATACGATACAATGATGGCTTTGGACAGATTGCTGTGATGAGAATTAATCTGGGTATTTAAATATTAAATACTAGGGCTGGGACTGAGATCATGATACAATATAATAATAATAATGATGATAAAATACCATCTTTTGAAAAAAGAAAAAGACAAAAATAAAAATATTTGGATATAGATACATACCTATAACCTTTTCAACTCAATAGGTGTGTAAAAAAATTAATTCAAAACATAAATAACACAATTTTAACCAACATTTTTTGCATCATGACATTCTTAAAGAAATATTTCTATCTGTGCATGAACCTTTAAAATAGAACAGTCTACACAGGCCAGATTTAACATATGGACAGGTTCTTTTTTCCAATATTTTCTATTTTTTGTTGCTGTCTGCACCTAGATTTAAAGATAATTGGATTTATTGATGGTTTTTGGGGTTTCTTTCCACTTGACAGACTCTGTTCTGTTTGACCTAAATGCTGTCTAAGCTCAACATCACACAAAAATCTTATTTTTATTATTTTTGTTTTCTATAAACCAAACAAGTGGACAAATGTTCAAAAGGTTTGCCTCATTGTACCGACCCTTGACTTTTCCTCACCATGGTTGGAGAATCCATTTCCCAAATCTGTAGCAAACAAAGACAAATCACACTGTTTTTTTTACCTCCAGGTCTCAGTGCTATCTTACAGTTGTTGAGACGCTGTTCCTCCATTTCATCTCACTCCACTTTGGCCTTTAAGTCTCACACCAGTGTGATACAAACCATAGTTTGAGATTCTTACCGGGGAAAAATAGAATTAAATATATAGATCGTCTCGTGATTTACAATGTGTGTAACATATACAATCATTCAAAAATAATTATGAACATAATTGATAATGTTGAAAATGTCGTTTAACCCCTTAATGGCCACTGTCACTGTAACGGGTCAAAATGCATGTTCTCACTCATTCACGCGCTTAAATGATTTAAATGCTTCTCAAATACAGCAGCATATCAAAAGCATCAGATGCCGTTTGAAAGCTTAGAATCTTTCGTTTTTAACCATATAAACCATTCTAAGACACAGCCATCACAGTAAACACAGTCAAATATTTTGTCAAACTTGAAAAAAAAAAAGGCGACATTAACAAGCCAGCACTCCTCACTTTTAAAGGAATGCCATGTCTTATTGAATCCATATATTCCATCAAAAGTGTAAGACATTCAAAATTCAATGAATCCCAGCATTTAGTCCAAAACACAGTAAAACTGCTGTCTTATACAAAAAGAGCAGCTCTGCGCTGATTTCTTCTTACTTTTTTTTTTTTTTAGCTTTGTGAGGTTGACCATGTTATTAAATATCCTAATTTTTAGATTCATGTTGTAAGTTCATGATAAAATCAGGCCAGTGGCCGCTTTCTGCTTCATTTTTGCTGCAGTACCATACATGAACTGCTGGGCGCAGTGTCGCTTCACCATTTCACATTGTGAAGAAGAACTGCACAATAGAAGAAGAACCAACCTCAAGTCTCAAAAGTTTGGGACCAGTATTATCATTACACTAAATATTGAGCAATGATGCGTTAACTCATTCACTGCCAGCCTTTTTCAGAGCAGCCAGGCCTTTTAGATGATTTTCACTGATTTTTAAAGACCCACAGAATTTTCTGTACTATGACAATCTGAAATCATGGCACCAGTTGGTCACTACATCATTATACAAGTTAGATATTCACAGGAGAGTTTTGTCACACTGTCTACTAGCAAACCAAGCCGACAAACACAATTAACGTATATAGACGTCTTTGGCAGTCAACGTAACTAAACCTTTGGCAGTCAATTAAGGTGGAATTATGTTTTTTTTTTTACGTGTTAACTAGAGTTCATTCCACCATTAGAACACAGTGCACATTACATGCACAACATTTTATGCTCTCATAGTGGAAAATTAGCTTTGTTATGGGAATTACTTATGTTTTATCCTTTTAAAAATGTTAGCTTAATGTTGGACAATTCATGATAAAATCAGGCCGGCGGCCGCTTCCTGCTTCATCTTTGCTGCAGTTCCATACATGAACTGCTGGGCGCAGTGTCGCTTCACCATTTTACATTGTGAAAAAGAAGAAGAACCAACCTAAAGTCTCAAAAGTTTGGGACCATTTCACTGAAAACTTATACTCCGCACCTGAGGTAGAACTAACATCCAGGACATAAAACTAACAGTAATATGTGAGAATCAAAGCAGCAGAAAAATATCAATAACATTTCAACATGGTTTCACAGCCTTGGAAAGAAAACGATGGTCACACGACTCGAGCGCCAAAAATAACTTGTTTTTAAAAGAACAACAAATAAATTCATAGATATTTTGTACAGTCACTGTGTTTTATGGCTCTTAAAATGTTTGTATATTATGTACATTGTATTTCAAATGAATTTTGGAAAACTGTAATGAAAACCTTTGGCCCCTCCCTGCAAACTCTGCGTATGGCTAAAACAAATGGCAAACAGGGTTATATTTTAACTCACTCACAAAGCAGAAACAATGGGCTGTTTGGGGCACAGTTAGCATGCATGAGGTGATGAGTAGGAGTTAGCGGCGCTCCAAGAGCAGAGAATTAATCAGCGGGAGGATGATTGTTCCAGCTCACCTTTCTGCTCTGCAATTTTAGCAGATTTTAAATGAAGTGCCATCACGGAATTCAGAGCAGAAAGAAGAAAGCTTTAAAAGCATTTGGCCATATATCGCGCACCTAACCTCTTTAATCTTTCACCTTCCTTCCCCGACAAAAAGCTGTCAAAAGAGAGTTGGGCTAATGTGCGATGTCCCTAATGCCCACTTAATGAGAGAGCCGAGCTAATGTTGCTGCGCCAACAGTGGCCAATGTCACAGTTGTCACACTTGGGCTCAGTTGAACTGTAATTAGCTTAAGCACAGGAGGACGACTAGACACTGCCTGGGAGTGAGATGGAGAGGCCGCACTGGCGATATCAAAAGAAGAGTGACACAAAGACAAATTCCGGCTGAAGCCGTTTCCTGTTTCTCTAATGCTCCTCGGCTCTTTTGCTAATCAAAGACTCGAGAACAAAAGATGAGTCATCAATTTGCCACACCAAATTAGCCCTGCTTTTTTTTTTTTGTAACCTCTCCCTCCTCCTCCTCCCCTTCAGTCCACATTAACCTAAATTGCCTCTTCTTTGCAGTTCAACATGAACTAAATGACAAGCAGCACACGCAGCGCTTGCCTCTTTTTCCGTCTCATTTCACATTCAGCGTGGAAAATTAAATCAGGACAGGGGTTTTTTGACGTTATTGTGCACTCATAATGAACATAGCAATTAGAGGGTGAAAATGAATTTGCAGGAGGAAAGAAAAGGGACGCCTGCATTCAGATATAGGCTGTGTACCTATACCCACACTTGTGCCCTTGCACCCCTCAGTTGTGCGCTCACGCTGAAGGGTGCGAGTTCGTAGGGCAGGCAGGTCTCACCCGTGAGGGATGCAACACCCTCACTTTTATAAAAACAAAAATTCATCCCCCTCACTTTTCACAGAGGGATTTATTGTTGAAATCGTATTGGTCCAGTTAGATTGATTGAATAATAATAAAGCCAATCACAGCCAACCATTTGACAAAGCCGCCGTTCCGAGAAGGTAAACAAAGCGTTAACAGCGATGAGTAAAGTGTAAGTAAAGTGACAAAAAATTTGCAACAGGTGGCAAAAAATGGTCCAAAAGTGACAAAAACATGGCAAGAAAAGAGTGAAACGTGACTAAAACGGGCCAAAAGCAGTAGAGAGTGGAAAAATAAATTGACAAAAAAGAGGAGGAGGTGGCATGTCAAATGAGCAAAATTTGGCAATGCCTCCTGCATCCTCATTAATTATGCCATAAGTGCAATTAATTATCAATTACTTGATTACAAGTATAAGTGACCCCAACCCTGCTTTTGGCTGCTGGAGTGGTGCTTTAGTCAAAGGCCATGGTGCAGCACTGCATGTCACCACCAGGGGGAGCTGCTTTCCTCATCTCCCCATCCAGGGCGATGAGGTAATGCTGATTGATGTGCAGAAGCTTGGCCCTCTCTCAGCTGCTGGTGCTGGTAATTGCTTCCACTCTCCTTCCAACACAAAGTAGCAGTCAGATGTTTCCATGGTCAGCGCTTCCACATGGCATTCCTAAACACTCACACAGACCGGGTCTCATCATGGAGCTATAATCCGGACAGAAGCTGGTGTGTGGGGTTCTGTTTCAGGACTCGCTGGGATGTCTGGCCTCATGTATCCAGAGGATTTGAAGAGATCTATGTGTTGGCCTTGGTAAAGTCCAACCTCTACATTCTCAGACAGTGTCTGGCCTTAATCTCTCTCAATTAAAAGTCTAATGAGTTTTTATGTGCCTCATTGATCATTGTGAGCCTAAGAGGGACAGATGTTAAAGCAGCTGAAAACATGGTCACTTTGTACGACTTTGACTCTCAGGGCGAGGAATACAATAAATCCTACCGAGGAAGATCCCTAATATTATTTAAACTGTACTTTTCATTTCTTCAAAGGTTGTTCTCATCGTAAAAACACACCCAAAGTGACATTTTTGGGTTTTTCACCTATGAGTAGTTGAACTTGGAAGCGTACTGCACCTACTTGAAATACTCAAATTTGACGCAGCTGTTCCGTGACCTTCCTTCCCCACTGATTGTCATCCCCTGCTAACAAACACACCACAGACAGAAACACCCAAATACGACCTAAAATTAAACCAGAACAAAAACAGCATCAAGTGAATCACTGTCTTCCGTAGAAATTAGAGAAACACAGTAAGAATGAAGCAAAAACACTTCTTAAATATCAGAAACGTAACTTCAAATATTCTATGGCATTCCCTTATATCACAATGCAATGCACAAAGCTCTTCCAAAGTTTAACTCTCATGACCATTTGTCAACACGTTTGTCAAATGTCATAAAGATCAGTCAATTTTAAACCAAGATATGAATGAGAAATAGGGATTTTTCTAGTTTTGAAACTGATCCAGAATCAGAATATTGATCCGGATGCCCTCCAAACTTTTATTGAGTCTTCCATGGCGTAAGGTCTATCATTGGTTCAAATCTGTACTTCTGACGTAATCCTGCTAAAAGACAAACAAATACATAAATGCTGGTAAAAATATTGCTCCATCTTTCGTTGGAATCCGTCATGACCAGATGAGAACAGCATTGATCTGTTATTCTTCAACTTCATTACTGTGACGATAAGGAGAAGCACTTGGAACTTTCTGATTAATTAATGTTGTAATTTGACTTAAAATGTTTAGCATTAGCTCACTGATGTTTTCGAGTCACTAATCCCATTGAACACTTACTTTAGGCCTCATTCACCTCACAAATAAACATCTAATTTTCAGATATTTACAAAAATTCCGGACTTATCAGTGGCTTTAAAATAATTACAAGTATTTATTTTTTTGCCAGAATTTAGGTAAACAAATTTGTCAAGGTTTGAGATTTTTACATGTTGTGCCTTGAAAGAGTTGCAGATACCTTGTTATTCTCTGTGAAATGTAATTAAACGAAAACTGAAATTAAAGAGAAAGAGAGAATGCTCTTTAACTGTTCAACCTTTTCACGGTTCTTAAAATTGATTTTCTTGACTCGGGCTTGACTCCCAAAAGTCTTGGTCTTGTCTTGGTGCTTTCTGGACCCGGTCAAGTCTTGGTCTTGGATACTGGGCTCTTGAGTTCAGTCTTCTTTTGACACATGGAGGTTTACACCCTTAAAACTGTTCAACCTCATCATGGTTTTTAAAATAGATATTTTTGGTCTTTGTCTTGTCTCGATTTGTCACAAGCTGTGTTTCCATTACAGATTTTCGCAAAAATAAAAGAAATATTTCTAAATGTCGAATGTATAATTGCGCTCTGAACGTGTTTCCATTGAAGGTTGTTTTGGAGCCTCTCAAATCCCGTGAAATCTCATCCCGCAAGACGTTGCCACAGGAAGATGGACGCTCATAACCTCCTCATAACTCTTGTTTCACGTCTTATTTAGTAGTATTACATTTTAAGTATAATAAGAAATGTCTCGGTCTCCTCTTCTGTCAACGCGTGCCGCATCGTGTGACCGGGTATGTCACAATCTGTGATGTGTATTTGCAGAAAAAGTGTTTCCATTGCACTTTTGCAACACATCTCAATATCAAAACATCTGAAATTCCTCTTCATGTAAGCGTAAAAACTTTTTAGTAATAGTTTGAGTGTTTTTTTTCAAAATTCAGGCATTTCCATTACCAGTTTGTATTGTGCTACACAGACTTTGTGCATCTCCAAGGTTAATGGGTACGCAGCTTCAGTCTTAATCTTAACTCTGCCTCGACTTCTAAAAGTCTTGTTCTTGGTGCTTTCTGGCCTCGGGCGACTCTACTGAGTGTATATCTAGTCTGAGCTTTAAGTTGGAGAACACCTCCGTCTAAATTGTGAACTTTATCACTAAAATATAGGAGTGATGCTCAGCACTGCCTGGTAGTCTTTTGTTTATGACGATATTGACTCTGGTCAATGCTGTCATTCTCATTGAAACCACATTCACACCACCAGAGCACATTTTAAGTAAACTCTGTCATCCATTCCTCACAGCTACACAGTAATGTGCAGATGAATCAAATATATTAGTGTTGACTTTCAAAATGTTAGTCTTGGATGTGTGACCGGACTGGTGGAGTGCAGCAGCTCCAGTTTGACCAGCGGAAGTCAGCAAACATTCCACCCAAAGTGTTGTTGAAAGGAGTGGCCCTAAATCAGCAACGTGGCACCACTAGTCACCTTGCACTCAATTTGATTTAAAGGTGACATTTTTACTGTATGGCAGCCATTGTCATTACACTGTCAAGGGGAGAAAAAAGGTGCGAGTACACAAAGACGACACATGCAATCACTTAATAACATAGCTCAGGTGGCGTGCACACAAGTTAGCAACCTTAAACCGCCCTCGCTCGCCCTCTCTGAAGGAAACATAAAGGTATTATCAGAAGGAGGAGAAATGAAATGCAGCTTCTTCCTCATGGTAAGGTTATGAAAAATTGCACATCTTACATCCTTTTCTTCTTCTTTTCTGAAGACTAAAATTAACACCAACGTTATTTTCTTTATTGTATCTAAATTATCACCTATTGTTAGTTTGTCTTGCATTCTGTAGGAAAATCTAGTGCTCACCTAGTATATTTTCCCATTCCTCTCTATCCATGCATGCTGCTGCTTATTCTGAAAGCAATAGGGTAAAAAAAACCAAATGGGGCTTTGAGCTGTCATATAGCGAGGTGTCATTGGGTGACCTCCAACCCTCCGGGGGCAGCGTTTGGCTGATTAGCTGTGCAATGGCAATCACACAAGTATTATCTTGCATCCCACGTATCAACGTTGGTCGGTAACCTTTCCTGTTCCTCTGTGAATTCTGCAGGGATACAACGAGCCATAATATTACGACCACTGTCAAGTAAAGTGACCAATACTGATCATCTCTTAGACAAAGTGAGTTCATTCCATATGTGGCTGTAAAATGTGAACCGTGAACCAATGCAGAACAAACTAATTGAGCATGATGCTATGCTAGTTTATGAAGGTATGTGAGACTGTATGGTTTTCTATGTAATATTCTTATAGTTAGTATTATTTAAGTTCAAATTCCATCAATTCATTCATTCATCTTCTGCTGCCTATCCATAGTCGGGTAGCGGGGGCTTGGCTTTCCTTAGCAGGGAAGCCAAGACTTTCCCTCTCCCCGGCCACTTCTTCCAGCTCTTCCTGGAGGACCCTAGGCTAGCCGAGATACAGTCTCCCACCGTGACCTGAGTCTTCCTCTGGGTCTCCATTCAGAGGGATGTGCCCTGAACTGGAGGTGTTTGATGTGCATCCTAATCAGGTGCCCGAGCCATCACATCTGGCTCTTCTCAATGCGGAGCTTTGGGTCTCAATAACCCAAAGCTCATGACCATAGGTGAGAATAGGAACAAACATCGACGGGTAAATCCACTACGAAGGATTGGTGAAGACTCCGCACCAATCCTCCTGTCGATCTCTTGCTACATCCTTCCCTCACTTGTGAACAAGACCCTGAAGTACTTGAATTCCTCCACTTGGGGCAAGGTCTCATCCCCAACCTGGAGAAGGTACTCCACCTTTTTCTGGTCGAGAACCATGGACTCGGATTTGTGCTGATTCTTGACAAATTCAACAATTATAAATGTATCAAATGTGTGTCCCATCAGATTAAAAGTTACTCAGCTTGTTTCAGGCTGGACTGGTGCCTGCCCAGTTCCCTCTGGTTAGCAAGAACTCACATGCTTTCATACAGCTTAAGTCTATCCAAGTTTGTGGCAATGACACAAAAGGGACTTGAATGAATTTATTTTGGTAAATATTATCGGCACGACATTTAAGATGTTTTGTCACGCAGCGCAAAGCTGCGTGACACGTTTTGTTTGTGCTGCCCAACACGAAATGTTGTGGCGCTGTGTGATGGATCTTGCAATGCGATGCATTTTGATGATGCACTGTAGCGTTATATCCTCTACCCTAACCAAAAAAAAGCTTGAATGAGTGTTGCAATGAGATGCAACTGCACGAAAAAGTCAAACTATTATTTTCGTGACAGTGTAAGTGTTGTTTCTCCTTGACACTGTGTTGACTCATAATTGGGTTCTGTTTGATCATCCTAGTTCCTCGTTTGTGACTATCATATTCGAGGCAGGCAGGTAGCATTACGGGTTGGTGTTTGCTCAACCCACACACATGCACAAAACACACCTTTTCTTAATTTACTTAATCATAAACAGAGCCATCTTCTGTGAACGAATGTGAAAGTATCTTCTTTTTTTTTCAAACAGCTCAGCCCTGATTATTGCATGTGTTTAGTATTCATTGAAAGGTTGTAAATGAATGAAAGTGGGTGAGTTATAGTGTATATGTAGTGTGTATGTGTGTGTGTGTGTGTGTGTGTGTGTAGTGGTGTAATGCATGTGTGCTGAATTATTGAAATGCAAATCTTCTTAATAAATCCTGTCGCCTTTTACATTATTGCACTCTAGGAGAAGAATGAGGTTTTGATTTAACAAAAAAGGAGAGAAGATTCATGAAAAATCGACGCCTGACTCTCCGCTCACGTCTCTTTTGTCGGTTTTGTCAATTCCAACTTGGTGAGCGTTCCCTGTAATGAGCGTCCTGTGGGGGTTTTCTTTTTTTTTTTTATGTTTTGCATTAGGTGCACTTCATACAATAGATGACACCAACAAACTTGCTGAATAATTCATTTGACTTCACTGGCTGACACAAGAAGACAAAGACACGCCATCATTACAATCCCCTCGGCTCTTTTCAGTTTTGTGCAAAAAGTGAATGTTTTCCCAACACGACCTCTAAACAATGTCCCCCTTTTTTCACCTGACGCTGCTCTCAATTTACAACACATCACATCTGTCCTTCATCCAGCCATCAGTTTTCTATCCAGACGCGTGCCGCGGGGCATTGAAGCATTTCCCGGCTTACTCAGGGCGGACGCGGAGAGGCATGTCCTGGGCAGGTCGCCAGTCCTTTGCAGGGCTGAGAGACTATCACCGGCTCACACACGCACATACACACATCCATCCTTTAGACCATCCAGAGACTCCAATTTAGATTGTGGGGAGGGAGAGGGAGCGTTCTTGGACAGAACAATGCATGTAAACTCTGCTTGGGTGGAGACAAACTCAATCAAATCCCACAAGAGGATGTCGAGGAAATGAGGTGAGGTAAATAGTCCATCCACGGCTCCTTTGTGGCACTTTATGAGACTCCATCAAAATGTATTAAATGGTTTTCAACACCTTAATAAAAGTTAAAATCTGTGTACCGTTCGTTCTTTGGTTATTCCTTTTTAAAAACATATCAAAATAACAAATACATAGTGTGGTTATTTCGTTTTACTGACTAGTTAAACCTAAACGAAATTACAGAAATATCAAAAACCAGAAAAAACATGCAGCGTTTTAAAACAAAATGCTAAAATGGCAAAATTTCAGTAGTAATGTCATGTACCGCTACTTTTAACTATAAAAAATAAGAACATAAAATTTATCAAAAACACTTAGAGAGCACAAACCTTCGCTTTCAGAAGGTTCTTTTCTTTTTCTGAGGGCAATTAGCTGTATCTGTCAATACAGATTAGACTCAGAGAATTAAGTCAATATTATAATTTTACTTGTTACATAGTTTCAAAAGGGTGATATTTCATTTTTTTCTTTTTATTACTTTTGTACATGTTTGCTTTCACTTAAGACATTAAGTCAGTACTTTTACTGTTACCAAAGTACATACTTTTAATCAACTCAAGTTTTACAACCACTGGTGATTTTCTAGACTTTTTTGGATCACAGGGACTTTAAATGACTTCATTCTACATCCTGTTACTGTAGATTTTGGAACAACTTTAGAATAACTAACAATGGTGACAGTTCCTTGGTAAATTCTCTTTTAATTTCCCTTCATCTTACTCTCTCATTGTCCCTGTTAAGATGTGAGCTCTGTTCTCCGGCAACAATATAATCCCGAAACATGATCACAGGTGGCTCATTTTTAATTACAGGGGCTCTGCTTTGAGCCATGACATCATCGCTCTTCAAAAGCACAAACCGGGGCTGCCTCTCCCCCCAAAAATAGCAAAACAATAATTCTCTGAAAGGATTAGATGACACAGAGGGAGGCAATCTGGTGCTGATCAAGTGAATGCCTTCAAACATTTGCAGCCAAACGCACACACTTTTTTGAAACCTAGAGCCAAAACCTGGCCTGGTGAAAGGTTGTGCGACAGGAAGGAGTCGATCCAAGGGCCTTGTCCTTTGATCTCACCGCTCCTCTTTTCATTCTCCTGCAAATAAACAATGACGGTAGGGTAATGAGGCCCCTGGGTGTTCTAAGGACATGAGATGAGACGGAGACCTGGCCACAGAAAAGGAATAAAACAAGGAAGGGCCCAGCTGCCTCATTAGGGGACCATGAACGATGGTGGCAACTATTCATTTCCTCTGCTAACGGCCGCAGCCAACCACACACGCACCCAAACACACATAAATAGGGACACGCTTGGAGCATGTGCTGGTGAACCTGTACAAACATGTCAATTCACAGAGGACACGTATAAGCACAGAGCGCCGCTGCTCGGGATCGTAAGTCTTTTTTAATGGCTGGCAAGCAGACAAGGAGAGGAGGGTAAATGAAGAAAGTAAAAGCTGCCTGGGGGCACTGTGTCACAAGTATACTTTGTTTTTGAAATTAGTACGAGTGGAAAAGTCATGGTCATTTACTATGCAGTAGTAAAACACCAAAAATCTAACCATTCTCTTGATTTTTGGTAATTAAAGGAACGTGTCTATACACAGAAATGCGTATCAGTCACAATGTGTTGGTAACACTCGACTGAAAATACCTCCACCACCAGGCGTGTCTCACCCATGGCGGATGCAACACCCGCACTTTCATAAAAACATAAATGTACCCCCCTTACAGAAGGATTCATTGTTGAAAACGTATCGGTCCAGGTAAAGTGATTGAATGGTGATCAAGCCAATCACAGCCAGCCATTTGACAAAGCCACCGTTGCGAGAAGGTAAACGATGTGTTCAAATTTTCATGAGTTTTTGAACATGTCCTGAAAAATGTGATCACTTCTTTGTAATAATAATGAAAACGAGGTGCATCACAATAGGGTCCTACGCACCGTTGTGCTCGGGGCCTAATTAAGACAAAGAGCCACATGTTGATTATCACTGACTTAACAGCTTTATCATAGTTTTAGGAAATCAATTTATTAAACTAAATTGGGAGTCGACTGTTGCCCTACGCTTAGAACACCCTCACTTTAAAATGGCTGCTCCACCCCTGTCCACTACTGCTAAATAGGGAACTGAGGCTGTGCACTTAATACATTCTATTGCATTAAATTAAAGCACAACCGATGGTGTAACAACAGTTGAAGTCCAAACTCATTGTCATCAAAGCAACTCTTTATTTACAACCTACCCTTCACTACTTGCACCAACTTGTAGGATAATGTACTATTACCTGTACATGTGATCACTACAGAGTGTCGAGTATTTGTGGTGCATCATGACAGAAGTGTGAACAAGTCGCTCAGGGTAAGCTTTACAATGTTGTCAGTCTTCAATGTACAGTTTATTTAGTTCATAAATACACAAGTGATGCCCCACGAGAACAGTAGGAACAACACGTTAGTGAGAAAACAGGTCTCAGGGTTTGCCACCTATTGGAGCAGTTACCTTATGGGAGGGGGGAGTAAGAGAATTACTTACCTTTAACCCAACCCCTAAGTCATAGTTGTTAATTGGTGTTTTACCAGTTATCATGTGATTTACATCTACAGTTAATATCTTTAGTGTTTGATCGAAGCGCAGCAAATGGAAGAGAACTTAAAGAGAACTCAAATTTACTTTTTGATGTTTACGCATGAAATCTGGAAATAAATGCTCAGCACAGTTTTTATGCAAACCAAACTCAAGTTGTGGTTGAAATCCTCTGACTTTCAATCTAAGAAAAGACCAACAGTAGACTTTGATGCCAGCAATTCTTCAGAAAAATGTTGATAGTGAATTAATATATCATACAGATTTGACCAAAATACAAATCAGAGCTGGGTCTGCGCTAAGCTAGGCTAGAGATGACCTGCAAACATCACCACCACTCACTCAGTGTTAAACACTCCTTAAAGCTGATATTATATATTTATGTATGATTCTTTTGAAATTCATAAAAAATACCTAACGAGTCTTTTACTATGGTCTACTACCGGTGGTCATTCATATACATTAATGTAAGTCCCTCCTTCATCCCATAGACCCCTATACAAATAGAAACTATCACCGACTTCCAACTTCCTGTTTTTGAGACCGTCAATCAAAGTGAGTACAGAACTGTGCACGGAAACATGGCCGCGCGTCACAACAGCAAACTGGTAAAAATGATTTTGGCTCTTACCTGACCCATAGACCTATATCAATGCGACCTTGTTTGGTTCCGTGATGCGTGCGTGATGCGCATGCAGGAAAGTAGAGGCGTGGCTTCTGGTAGACTGCAGAGGCAGTGGGAGGAAGTGGAGCTGTTGAGGGCGGGACATTGAGACGTTTCTCAGAAACTCCGGAGAGCAGCTTTAAGTAGTGGACGGAGGCAATTATGGAGATGAGGCACACCTGAGTGGAAACAGGAGACAATAGAGGAACTGAATGTCTCTTTACCTACGTGACAGGACAGGGTGTGTTGACAACAGGAATCTAATGAGCGCAGACAGAAAGGGAGGAGCTTAAACCTGACATAAACCAAACTCAAAACTAAAACAAGACCTACATCAAAAACTCAATAGAAATGATCTTTAACAGGAATTGAACCGACAAACCCAAGGATGTAGAAAGTGTTCATGTAGAGCTGTTATTGAAAAAACTACTTATTAAATTAATGAGTTATATCCTTTAAACAGAATATCTGGATATTTTTTTATGTAGAAGCAATGATATGTTAGTGTTGGCTGCCATAATAATAAATTCACTTTAATAATAGTTTTATGAGTTTAAAATGAGTAGAAATTAAAAAAAAAGAAGGCAAAAAGAAATTATTGAATATCCATCATCAAAAAAAAAAAAAAAAAAAAGAATATCCATCAGTTTTACCCTCAGGGGATTTTATGTTATTGTTATAAACAAGCTCAACGTGTTCCAAACAGAAGCCAGTAATAATCCTCACAACATTAGACAGGTTTAAAGGAAGCAGTGGAGGAGTAGGACACGTGTGACAGGGAGCTCGTACCACAGAACATTGGCTGCTTAAATATATAAAATGCAGAGACACGAGTGGATGTTCATCATCTTTCCTTTCACTTTTATTTCCCTGTTGCATTTAAAGCCACAGCAGAGGTCAGTGGGACTGATGCCATTTAACCTCAGCTCCTATACCTCCATCCATTTCCATTTACACACCTTCATCTTTGTCATCTTCTTCATCTTTCTTCAATCTGGTCTGTCATTGCTTCAACTTTTTGTTGACCCTTTGTCCCATGTTTTTTTTTTCTTTCCTGGGGGTCTTTACTATTCTCCTTGCTCCATATATGCTGAAGACAAACACTCCATCCTCCTCCATCTTCTCCCTTTTCTCACCCTTCCATGGTGTGTTTGCTCAGGGTTTGGGTCGGCCTGTGCACGACTGTGGAAGGAACTAATCAAACTCTTATTTTGTCATTGTATTGTGTGTCTTATGGTGAGTGGGGGGGGTCTGACCCACTGGGAATAACACATATATGCAACTTAAAGATGGCCAGGGAGTGTTCGTCATGCAGTGCAAACACACTCACATGTGCGCACACACACACACACACACACGCGGCCGACAGACGCAAGGGTTGGGGTCAATTACATTTTTCAATTATAATTACATCTTCATTTATTTTTATGTGTTTTTTTGCTTGTTTGTGTGGTTTTTTTGGACCCCAAGTCTGAAATGAATATATCTATCTATCTATCTATCTATCTATCTATCCATGTTTAGTTACAACTTAATTACAATTATGGTGACTGACATTTTTCCACTTACAACAAAATCTAAAATATCCTTTTCCCCCGAAAGTCAATTACAACTAGAATACGTGCATTTCCTGAAGAAAATGCTAGTGAGGATGCAGGTGCTGGCCCGCGTCATTTAACGCTGCATCGGCATTAGCCTAGCATTACTATTAGCCAGCATTAGCCTGGTAGTAACATTAGCATTAACTAGCATTAGCCTAGCATTAAACTAGCATTAGCATTGATATAGCATTAACATTAACCCAATATTAGCATGAACCAAACATTAGCATTAATCTAGTATGAAACCTAGCAATAGCATTTATCCTAGCATTAACATTTGCTGCCCAGTATTAGCATTTTTTTTTATGGTAAAATGATCCTGAAAAGAACCGACTTGTAGGAGGAAAGTTAATATGAAACATGTTTTAATCATTATTAACGCTACATATGTGTATGAACTGTAACAGGTTTGCGTATAATTACATTGTAACTGACAGTGTTTTTTATAATTTCCATGCCAATTACAATTACAAAGTCACTCATCTGAAGTCAATTACAATTCAATTACTGTACATCATAACAGCAGGCATTTTTTTTCCAATTGCTAATATAATTATAAATATGTCATAATCGCAATTAATTATCAATTACACGATTACAATTATAATAATTGACCCTAACCCTGCCATCTGTGTTAACTGGTGTGAGTGTGGATGTGCACTGCTCTGTTTCTGCAACGTGTGTGTGTTTGTTTAAAGCTCCTCCTCCTAAATCCAATCAGCGTGTTGATAAGTCTATGTTCACTTGGTCGTCACCACTCGTCTAATCCTTCATTCATGGACGTGACAGATGGGCTTGGTTTGGATCAAATTCTCAGCAGCTCGTCATATTTAATAAACGAGCTTCTTCCTTTTTTCATTTTGCACTTCTTTCAGTATTTAATTTTGTACACTTTGGTTTTACAGCATGTACTTGCAGATCTCAATATTAGCTACAAACGTTGAAACTACTATGTTTATTTATTACAACAGCAAGAAGGTGGGAACTGATCAATGCAGAACATTAACAGACTGTGGTGTGACCCACAGTAACATCGTAAAGCTGGGATGGGCAACATTATCAACATCATCAGCATTCAGAATAATGATTGATCTGAGCATTAATACAGCGGGAAAAAGGGTTTTGTCTTCGCCTGTGGTTTTGTTGTTTTTTCAGTTTTTAGTGTTTTTGTTGTAATTTTGTGTGTTTTTCTGTCATTTCATGCATTTATGTTGTCAATTTATGCATTTTTGGGGTCAGTTTTAGTATTTTTGTTGTTGTTTTCTGTATTTTCCTGTCATTTTGTGTAGTTGTGTTAACAGTTTGTGAGTCTTTTTGTGTACTTTGTGCATTTTGCTGTCGATTTGTGTGTTTTTTGGGAGTTATTGTGTGTATTATGTTGGGCTTTATATTCCTTCCAACTAGTTGAAATATTTTTTTGTGGATTTGTTTTGGGGGCCGCCAGTTGCCTTCGTCTGTCATAAAGCATCCTCAACCCCCGAGACACTGCATGTCATAGTTTTGCACTGTGGGTGTAGAAATACAGATACAGGTAGAGAAAAATAAACTACATATAACTTGATGAAAAAAAGAATAAAGGTCTTAAAGAGTATTAGTCTGATATTACACATTTTCAGGAGTATATGTTTTACAAGACAGATAATATTTTGGTCTATTTTCCAATAAACTACTGGTCATTTTTTGTGACTAATCAAGCTACATATGTGCAAAATTTTCATTAGGGCCACATTTGTGCCCTGAACGCTGAAAATACTAGGACACGCTGAACAGCTGTTTTCACTGTGCAATATTTATTTAGTTCATATGTAAACATCCATATTCGTCCCACCCCTTTCTTCTTTTTTTTTTTTTTTTTTTTCATATTGGCCATTGTATTTATATACTATATATATATGCATTTTTTTTTTTTCGACACTGTCTTGCACTGTTTATGAGAGCTGCTATTTTTTTTAATTTTTTTTTTTAAATTAAAGGTTGCAGTAGCTCACTTAATGGTCCATGTTAGTGATGCTGTATGAGCAGCAGTGCTGAAATGTTTCCAATTGTTGTTGAACATGGGTTTGAATGATGAAGGTCTTTCCACTCCGTTCTCTTTTTGTGGTAACGGAGTGGAGTGGACAACATGAAAGTTGGTCACGGCCAAGTGCAAATCATTGGTTCCTGTTGTAAGTATAGTCCCTCGTTTATCACAGGGGTTACGTTCTAAAAATAACCCGCAATAGGCGAAATCCGTCAGCTTCATTTTTTACAATTATTATACATGCAACCCCTCCCCACACACTTTATGCACTTTTCTCAGACAGGAATGAACATTTCTCTCTTGTTTAAACACTCTCAAAGTTCAAACCTTTAAAACCTAGATTTTAAAACATAAACCTGTTTTCAAACATAGCACTTCAGAGTAACACTGCTAGTGATCAGACATTGATGCCGAACGCATTCTGAGTCTTTGTTGATGATGACGTCAGGCCGTCAACACGGACACCGGTCTGTTCACCCATTCAACCCTGGAGTAGAAGCTGTGTGTGACCACCTGGAGCTGTATGACACGGCCTTTATAACTGGGACTGGACTAGGAAGGATTTGGCGTGGAGGAGAATCAGCGAGGTGGTGGTAGTAGCAGGTAAGAGTTCTCTCTGTAGCACTGAGCTAGGATAGCATTAGCCGCTAATCACACCTGCTTTTTTCACTGGTGGTTTATGATTGTGAGAGGAGAAAAAGGAGCACAGCTCCTCGCTTCAGCAGGCAGTGAAACTCACCCAGTTGGATGTGTCGCATATGAAGCAAATGGGGACATTTTTTTATCCTGCGACACATGCGGAATGTCTTGTGCGGCAGATGTGTCCGGTGCTGCAGAAGACGCATTCGGTGTGAACGCAGCATTAGCCAATCAGGACGCAGAACACAATGCGCAATGTTAATACGCTGTAAAAAAAAAAAAAATGCATGCAAAATTGCACTGTAAAAAAAAAAAAAATCACAGAGGCCACGTTATAGTGAGGGACAACTGTACCTAATGTCCGTCAATGGGTTTTTAAAAATTGACATCAAAAGGTTTTCCTGGTGTTTCCATGGATATGGTTGGTAAGTGTAATGGAAAGGCAGAACTTCTGAAAATCAACAATTAAACCTGTATTACAAAAAAAGAAGCTATGATTTTTCTGCTTTATTAAGCAATACACACATAATATTACAGTGGGTAATTGTTTTCCTCAAAATAATATGTTAAAAAGTATCCAAACATAGATGACTTTAAATCATGCTACTCATAAGTGAGCTAATGTTTGTATTTTGTTCTGATTTCTGAAATAGGACACATTAGCAATAATAATTACTTTCATCACAAAACTTATGACTAATAGGTTAACAGAATTATGTAACACTATTACATCATGACATAGCGAGGGTGACATTTCACTGTATGTTATTAGAAGAGTTTAGGAAACCATGATATTGTCCCACATCAGGCTTTGGTTTCATCCGTCACACAGACGACACACTGCAGGGAGTGGTACACTATAGTGTTCTCCCTACCTGGCTTTTTCTCCTGCACTAGCTCTTTATTTTCTCATTATTTCTGTCATGGATGGAGTGATGCTGAGCTGGCTTAAGGCAACTCTAATAAGAACAAAACTCCTTGGGCTGGTGCCACCCAAAATATCCCCTTAGGAAAGCCAACAGGAAAACAAATACACAAGCATCTGCTCGGCCTATCTCTACAATCACGTTAGTGATGGAAATGATTTATAAGCAGCACGAGATCATGTGACGCATGTAGCAGCTAAATGTTTTTGGACATGGAGCTGATTCCGGGCTGCGTCCTTTGGGCAATGAACTCAATTCAACAGATTCCCATTTTGATTTACACTGGCAGATCATTTTTTTACTAATACTTAAATTACTCACACATACACAGTCATGCTTTAGGCCATATGTGTCAAACCCAAGGCCGGGGGGCCAAATTCGGCCCTTTAAAAAATTCAAATCGGCCCACAGGGGAAAGTAAAAATGACTGAGAAAACATGAATCATTGTATAAATGACCAAATAATATAGTTGTAGATATCTCAGTAGGGTTGCAACGAGGCATAACAATATCTGGCATATTCCCACCGGAACTTAAGCTCGGGAAATATTAAAAAATAGAAACTTTTCAGGGAAATTATTTATTAAAACTAGCTAGAAATTAGGATAAACTTCAAATCACTATCATATTTGCATTGAATTTATGACAAATTCAATGAAACTCTACAATATTTGCAGGGCTTGGTAGTTTTCCCATGCTTGTATAACACAATGGAAGTCATTTCTACTCTCAAATTGTCAAAAGAAACCTAATTTAAAAAAAAATCCTCAAATTATTTGACAAAAACTCCCCAAATAAATAAATATTGTCGCTACCTATTGCTTTGTCAGTGCCCAATACACTTCATACATGCTTGTATTTCATTTATACATGGAAATGTAAAATAGTACTAATGTATTTGGCCCCTGAACTAAAATAAGTTTGACACCCCTGTTTACGTAGTTGGGGAAATCTGAGCTCGTGGAAATAAATTTGGACTTCTGATGCGAAAAATGCGCCGCCATCATATAAAGGCTGCACAATTAATCAATATAAAACGGAAAATGGATTATTTATTGAGGGAGATTTTTGAAAAAAGTCAAATTTGGAAAATCAATTTTCTCATTTTATTTTTACAAAGGTAACCACAACACAATCTCTCTCCCTGAGCAAACTGCTGCAAAAAACTTGGAATTACAAAATTAACAAATGTAATTTATGACATGAAGAAACTGAAACTGAATTTGTGCAATAGATTTAGTTTTTAAGGTTCATTTAACAAAATGTTAATGTTTTGCACTTTATTCTTTAATTTATGTTTAAAAAGATAGAACAACTTTTAGTTTGGTGAAAGACCATAAAGAATATGTCTTTATCCCAAGAGGACCATCTTTTGTTATATTCGATTGGAAGGAAACTTTATAATGTGAATTTTGTGTGAGGTTTTCAATTTGAGGTTTTTTTTTTTTTTTAAGGCAAAGTTCTTTTTTAAAAATCCCAAGAGATTCGTTTTTGCTTGGGCAGGTTTTTACTAACTTTACTCCCACATGGGATTTAGCATTCATTATTAAAGCTTTGCAGTTGCTATTTATTTCCAACACGAAAATTATTTTTCACTGTTTCAATGAAATAAAATACTTGAAATAATAACTCCATTGTCTATTATTGTCACAGAGGAAAAATCCAAATCTAAATTGAAAATCGAGTTTTAGGAGAAGAAAAGGTTTGAGCTAAAATTGTGCAGCCCTACCATCTCAGTTGGTCTCGAGGTATCTTATTTGTTCTTTTAAAAATACTAGTATAAGTTTTCAGTGAAATGATTCCAAACTCTTGAGACTTTAGGTTGGTTTTCTTCTTTTGCGCAATTCTTCTTCACAATGTAAAATGGTGAAGCTACACTGCACCCAGCAGCTCATGTATGGTACTGCAGCAAAAATGAAGCAGAAAGCAGCCTGCCGGCCTGATTTTATCATGAATTTACAACATTAAATGACACATGGATGCTAATTTTTTGGAGTCAACATATTTTAAGTTACTAATCATTTTTGCATTATTGAACATGTTACATACATTGTGGTTTGAGCAAATCTCAAGACAATTTATATATTTAATTATTTTTTTTTCTTCTTTTGCGCCCCCACCTGGCAAGAATCTCAAACTCCGCCTATGGCACTATCTTAGTTGGTCTGGAGGTAGTATATCCATGTGGCAAGCTGCAGGTACAACATAAGCTACAGCCTGTAGTCCAACACAGTCGTTATGATGCGATACACATCCGTGTGTTGCACCTATTGCACTGGAATAATAAACAGTTAATAAAATAAGGACCTTTCATGTGTGCAGCTTGGTTCTCAGCGGTCCTTTCTCCGCATCGCTTGAGACCACTTGCTGGAAAAAAAAAATGGTTGTTTCTCTCTGCCAGGCTGAACTGGCCAACCTTCTGAGGCTGAAATATAGCTTTTCAAAGCCAACTAAATCAAACACAACTCCTCTTAGCCAAATATCGCACTAACACACACAGACGCACACTTTAGCACAGAGCGTTGTGCTTGCATTGACATGCAGAGTAACAAAAAATAAATAAATAAAAAATCTACATTGTAGCATCTGACAGCTTGAACCAGTGAAGGCATGTTTTAAACCCAGAGTTCCTACTCCTGACAGCTTTTTCTTCTTGATTTATGATCTGGAGGTGAGGCAGAGTTCCTCAGTCCAACTCGGAGTGAACAAACTAATGAACCAGATGCATTATTTATTGTTGCCAAAGCAAAGCATGGAACAAAAGCAGAGGTTTGGGTCAAAGACACTGAAGAGTTCCAAAGGCAGAGAGAAAAAGGGCCATTTTCTCACTGCTCTGTGTCTGAAGCTACAGGCAAGGATATTATTAGCACTAGAAAGAAAACTTGTGGTAGGGACTTTGGAAACAGGAGTGGATGCTATTTTCCTGCTTTCTAATTCTGAAATCAAAGGGATCGGTTGCTTATCTTGATCAGCAGCGGTGCATGGGAGCTAGCTGTGAAAGCTGGTGGAAAAGATTAGATCTTAATTGTCAGACATTACAGTGTGATCGTAACCGAGCGACGGGGGGGGAAAAAACACTGCGGGGGCTTGTCATGATCTTTCATGGTGTTGGCCACAAAATCCAGGATGAAGTAACACTAACAAGCTCAAAGGATTGAGTCATCCCTTCTCTAGTTACATTAATAAGACAGGGCTTAACTTTCGTGGCTTCGCAGCACTTCTGTCAAGACATTCATGGAGTTTTGAGCGAAAAGTGTTGCAACTCTTACTCCCGCTACAAAGCAGTGATACCTCAGAGCCAGAGCCAGTGAGCCGTGGGATGATGAATATGTAAGACCTGAACTCTTCAAAACATGCATTTGTTCAGAAGCTTGGAACGAATCACCGGACTTACTTGGAAACAGTTGTTCAAACCTACGATATAGCCATAAATCTTAACATCAAACATGACTACATAGGTCTGGTTCAGGGGACTCACATTATGAAAGACCTGCAACCTAGCCCAGGGATACTGGCTCAGCATGGATCTTTTCTCCTGTTGTTTTCAGAGCAGAAGACGCAAAAATCACTCATATTTTGAAACATAAAGGCATAACCAATGAGCACTAAATTCAAATGCTGGTTAATTTTAGCTATTTAATTCTCAAACTTAAATAGAACAGGTAGTTAGGTTTTTATTTGAAACAATTATGTATATTCAGAGGTGGCAAAAGTACTAGTTTTCACTACTCAAGTAAAAGTATAGATATTTGAATAAAAATGACTGATAAAATAAAAGTATTGAAGTTGCTCCCTTACTTGAGTAAAAGTCAAAAAGTACAAGCTACTAAATGTACTTAAGTAAAAAAGTAAAACAAATGTCCCTTAAATAATAAGACATGGTTTTTAAACCAGCAATTGAACACCTGGTCAATTTAGCACTCATAATACATACAATCTGTAAATAAAATGTGTCAAGAAAATAACTGCAAATGCTCAATAAAACCCAGAACAGCTTTTAATTTTAAGGTTAACATTTTGAACTTTTTAAAAATATTAAACCAAGGAACCTGCCTAACAGAAAAAAGCTCAAACTACCAACATTTTGCGTCTTTTTACGCCATCTTTGAAGGAAAATGTAAAGGGTGGAAAGTACAGATATTTGTTAAAAATAGTAAGAAGTAAAAGTAAAAAAAAGGTACAAATACCAGAAAAATGTACTTAAGTACAGTAACAGAGTACATGTACTTTGTTACTTGTCACCACTGTGTATGTTGTAGCAATTGTGACCGATCTTGAAGAAGTTGGGTCTTGTCGTGATCTTGGAATGGTTTGACTCGAAATTGTCCTTCAAGACCAGACCAGACCAGCACTGATCTGCTATTCATCAACTTCATTAATGTGAATTAAGGAGAAGGACTTGGAACTGTTCCTGATTAATTAATGCTGTAATTTGACTTCAAACATTTATCGTTAGCTCACTGATTGTTCTCTTCCAAGGAAAACTTTTCCAGTGCCTTGTGAGTCAAACACCGAAGAAAACTAGGACATCAGGCAAACTTATTTCTAGTCAGAAAAAGCTCTGAACACCTACTTTAGGCCTTATTCACCTGACAAATAAACAGCTTATTTTCAGAATAATTGAGAACTGATCAGTGGCTTTTGAATATATACTTTTTGCAGATATTTCTGCATGTTGTGCTTTGAAAGAGTTGCCGACTCCCTGTTTTAATTTGTAAAATATTAGTATTTTATTTTGATTTTTGTGCATGATTTGTTTCTCTTGTGTTAAGTATGGATTAACTATTTTGTGTTCTTGTTGTGTAAGTTTTTGTGTAAGTCGTGGTTTGGTGCTTTGTTTTATCAATAATTATTGTTATTTGTCATACTTGTTCTCTTTTTTCATGTTGTATTCTCTCTGTTTTTAATACCTTTTACATTTTAGGTTGTATTTTAAAATCTGGCCAAGGACACCAGATGAAAACTAGCCTTACAGCATGTCTGTTTATTAATGTGCATTGTTCCTTTTAAATAATCAATAAATTCAAATTTAAATGTTTTTAAAAGAAAGAGAAGAAAGAAAAATGAGAGAGGTAATGCTTTCAAACTGTTCAACCATGTCATTGTTTTCAAAATTTGAATTTTATGGTCTTGGTCTTGAGTCGGTCTCGACTTCCAAAAGTCTTTATGAGAGAACTCGTAGGGATACATCAAAGCATATCACCTCTGAGGAAGACTGGCAGTTGACGGTCGAACAATGTCAGCCCTTACCATAGATTTCAATAATGAAAAGTCTTGGGCAAGTCTTGGTCTCAGATAGTGTGGTCTTGAGTAAAACACTAATCATGCAATAAAAAAAACATTAAAAAAGTTGGTGAACTGATTCGACCACAAACACAAACCTAAATAAAACTCAATAATTCATCTTCTTTAGAAGCTGTACTGTAGCCAACACAGGAAATAAGTTAGCTGCTGCACAACCAGCAGGACTCACCCTTCAACCATTGCTGTTTATCTTTGTTTCTCTTTCATGTGATAAGTTCGTCCTCTGGCCTGAACGATGTTGTCTTTACACCGCCCGTCATCAATCACGGCAGCCTTTTGGACTCCCTCCACATTAATAACACAACCTATTTATTTAAACCCTTATTGGTCTGACAACTGTGCTAAAACAACACAAGTGTGTGTATTCAGTGAGTGTAAGTGTATTTAGTCAGCGTGGTGTCCAGGAGGTCAGCGGGAAAGATTCTAAATACAGCATTATCAAATGTGCACACAATTCTATAATATACATTTATTACATTATTTCTCACCCAGTAAGAAAAACATCTGCTCCACAAACACAATATTGAATGAAGTTTGGATTTAGGTGGCAATGATGTGGGCATTAGATAAACACACAACACCTTCTGCTCACTCTTACTTTTGGCAGCTAAAACAGGACCTACGTCAAAGTTCTTCAAAGTGAAAGGGTAACTGTAGTGGATTTTAATTGCATGCTCCATCAAAACATGGTCATAATAATGCTAGATTGCATATTGTAAAGCATTATCTCACGTCTATTCGTGAGACTTAGGGCATGTCATTATTCTCTCCTCCAATGGTTATAGTGACGTTTGAATAGTTACAGTTAGTGCTGCCGGTGGCTCTGCGATGGGTACATGTCTCGTGGATTTTCTTACTCTAAGCCCTAGGTTTCCAAAGTGGGGTACGTAAATTGTCATAGGGGGAACGTGAGCAAGAATTTAAAGCGTGCCGTCAAGACTTCGATGCCCTTTGCCACCACGTACTTGTGTGAAAGTGGATTTTGCGTGGAGAAAGATTAAAGACTCAGACTCAATTTCAGTTCTGTGCATCCTCACCCTTCTCATTAAAGTTGAAGTGAGTTGTTATTTCAGTTTCATGGTCATGAAAAAGAAAGATTATTTTCTCCCTGACAATGTTAAATAGCCTCGTTAAATAATGGAGTGATAATTCTAAATAAAAGGACTTATTGTGTGGTGTGTTTAAATATATTATTCCTCAACAGGATAGGTCAAAACCAGGGACATATCTTAATGTAGGGCTACATTGTGTATGACATTACATTATTGTGTTTTTTAAGTGTGCAGAAGTAAGGGGTACATAGCTTCACGTTAAACATCTGAAGGGGTATGGCACTGTGAAAAGTTTGGGAACTACTCGTTTAAGGCACTTCATTGCACTCTCAGACTTGTCCCGCAATAAGTTGGGCAGGCGAAGATGCTGGACCAGAAAGACTTGCCCGTAATTTCCAGTTCTTCCCAAAAGTGCTTAATGGGGTTGATGTCAAGACACTCTGCTGGCTACCCCAAACTCATCAAAGTATGTTTTTATGGTCCTGGCTTTATGCACTGAGTCACAGTCATGTTAAGGGTTGGGCATCGTTTGAATTTGAACGATTCCGATTCCAGTTCCGATTCTGATTCCTAATGATTTCCGATTCTAGCCAACCAGAAGTCTTTCTAGATGAGTCTGAACCTCTCCATGAATTTAAATTCCTTGAACTTTTTACTTTTCATGAACTTTGCAACGCAAACACTTCGGGTGGATTCTTGGTGTTCGGCGGCATCTTCTTCTTATCAGCGGACTAGGTGTTGAAAGTAGGAATCTAAATTTTAAAAAAACGAACGATTCCAGGGGAATCGGAAGGTTTCTCTGGACCAATCGATGCTCAATACTAGATGCCCAACCCTAGTCATGCTGTTGTTCCCTAAACTGTTCCCATATAGTTGAAAGCCTAGCATTGTCCAAAAAAGTCTTGGTATACCGAAGCCTTACGATTGAACTTTACTGGAGATAAGCGGTCCATCCATAGTGTGGCTTTCTTCAGGAAATGTGTTTTTATTTACTTGAATTACAAAAGCCACAAGAAATAAAGCTCACCCATCGAAGAGAAACTGTTTTTAATCTCAACGAAAAATCCCAGTGACATTTAATATTCATGATCTTCATCTTCAAACATTTGTTTTCCATCTCTCCCAAATGAAAAACTGACCTCTATTCTTAGGTCTCCTTCTTACTTTCTAACACTCAGTTATTCGTACTTAAGTTCTTGTGCGATGTGGATGAAAATGAACTTTTGTCTTGTTTATGTAACCACAAGAAAGAAAGAAAACAAAACAAACCCTGATGTTCTCTTTGAGTGTCTCTACAGTTTTTCGGTAAATCAGTGCATCATCGGCATGCCTGTCAAGAACCCTTGACAAACACAAATTTAGACAGGTGACTAACATACAATGCCAGATCATGTATTTTTTTTTTTTTTACAGTATATGACATTACATGTATTCATTATGGTGCATTCAATATATACTATTTTATGTTTTTTGTCATTTAATTCGAGTGGGGTTTTTTCTCTCAACATCCCAGGCAGCCAAAGTTATAATGTCGGTGTGTTGTGAGGCCACTTTAGGAAATAAATCCAGATACAAATCAGGCAGAAACATGTCAGTGCACACACTTTTATACTTAGGATCATGAGACACAATCATCCAAGCTCCATGAAGCCCTCCCTGCAAAAACACTTGAAGCCAATATTCCTGTATTTGTATTTATGCTGGCAGAGGGCCAGGGACATTATTAATAATCACAAGAGGAAACAGGAAACGCCACCTGCATGCTCAGACTTTATCTTTTCCTCCGCGTTCATCATTGTGTGCTCAGACAATGGAAATCCACACTCCACTTGATAGCCTTGATTGAACCAAATACCAACATTTGAATGGGGCTTGTACAACTCAATAGTGACAGTGAAGCTTATTCTGCTGATTAAGAGATGATGATGATGATGATCATGTGTGCACAGTATGTTTCATCATTCAGCGTAGCCTGATCCATCAAGACAGGAATCAGATATATCTGACTGCTAACCTATATAATTAGCATTGAGTGTTATGTGATGACACTGGGAGTTAGCCGTTGGTCATACAAATGTGGTGCAAATGCTAATGCAGGAGCTAAGTAGTAGAAAGAGCGAGTGGATGGAAGATGGCAGTGATGGGAGCATGTCAGTCAGTTAGCCAGATAAAGTCATGGTCCCAGAGCGGTAAAGCCTAGCAAACAGGCTAACCATAGCTTACATGTTTTTAATTTAAACTTTTGATTAAAACAGGGTAGTAGGAAGAAAACTAAGGCAGGGTCAGAGACAGCGTGCTATTTCTACACTTTTTAAAGTAGTCATGGTGTAAACCAGTGTTTCTCAAATGGGGGTATGTGGACCCCTAGGGGTAAGTGATGGCACTACAGGGGTTTCATAATGTTTATTTTTAGTTATAAATGATTATTATAATAATAATGATGGAAAAGATCTTGATTAGAACATGAACTGAAAATACAAGGAATGTGGAGGGAGGTGTCCAAAAATGATTAAAACTATAGAAATGACAAGAAGACAGGCATCAACATACCCTTCCAAAAAAAAAAAAAAAACAGAATAAGGGCAATAACTCCAGAAAAAAAATATTGTGCGCTTCTCATTTTCGAACTCCATCAAGGTATTGATACACTGAAGCCACACAGCAAATTTGGTTATTCTTTCTTAAATAGTTTCTGAGAAAATCTGTCCCCTTTAACTCGGACGGAGCTCAAACCTACATCCCCCTTCCACACTTTGTGGCGGCGGGGAATAATAATTAATGATGCACCAAAATTTCGACCACCAAAAATTTTTGGCCAAAAATTAAACAAATACCTGGAATAGGATGTTTCAAACACTGCAGTCAGCGCGTGTGAGACTGGATGACTGATATATTTGTTGATGCATTGATATTAACTGATACAATTGCAATGCTTTGATTTTAGTGAGATTATAGTACACACTCAGCCATAAATGCAATGGTACTAACAATTTCTTTTGGTGTTTCGATTTTCTCATTTTCGGTTTTGGCCAAGAATTTTCATTTCGCGGCATCCCTATCAATAATTCTATTTAGGAGGTGCTAAATACTCATTTTTTCTCACCTATTTAAAAAATAAGATTATTTAAAATGTGTGTTTTCACTCTTTTATTCCATCATTATGCTCTGCAGTTTGCTTTTTCATAGAATTTTGAACAAAAAAGTTGCAGTCAAACAAAGGGGGTACTTGTATTTAGAAACAAGAGAAAGGGGGTACTTTAACAAAAAAAGTATGAGAACCACTGCTGCAAACCACAGAAATAACATGTTCCTTAACGTTAGCTGCTATTTTACCATGGCTAACTAAGCGCAGCAGCTAGCTTCTGCCCATGAAAATAATCAGAACTATCAACTCCATCACATTAAATAACCATTTTGTGAAATTTAGCAACTAAACAACTTTGCAATCCATTAACTTCACAGTGGAAGGGCCGACATGAGGAAACTTTCGCCAGTTTTAGTCAAATATTGTCTTAGTAGACACTAAAGATTGTTGATGTAGTGAGATTCTCTTTAGGATGTTTTCTTGGACGTGTATGATGATCACTGCTCTGTCCAAAGTGAAATTAATGGGTTTTTTTTTTTTTTTTTTTAGGAAAGAGTCCTAACATCTGTTTCTCACCGTTAATTCAATAAAATAGCTTACACCTTTAAATGATTCTGTCCTCATTCAGCTAATTTTTTGGCTAAAACCACAACAGTAAAAAGGCAGTGTGGCCTCCTCGCTCAACCTGCTGTTCTGCAGATTACCACCCCCTCAGTCGGGGATGTGATCAAAGGACGGACCTTCTTGGCATCGTCTTGCTTCCTGGGCTCACATTTCCAGTTAACCAAACTGGCTGCAATTTGGATGTGTGCCTTGGGATAAAGAGAACAGAGCGAGCGCTGAGCTAGAGAAAATATGTGATCTTGGCAGGAGCTCACTTTGCGTGCAATAATTGCACGCTTATAAACACAAAAATGTATGCATGCGTATTGTATTATTGGTGAACAAGAATGGACACACACACACACGCACGCACGCACGCACACAGCCTGACCACACAGACCTGAAACCTCCAGAGGCAGGCTTCTAGCCGACCTGACTGGCTGGCACAGAAAGGCGCCAGGGGTCAGAGTATATGTCAGAGTTGTATTCCTGGTAGATGAGGCAATGTTGATCGGGAATTGAAAAAAAACCACCAATGGGATTGAGCCCCTCACTGACCCCTCAGGGACTGTTGGGGTCAGAGACGAGCCTCAGTCTGGCTCCAGAACACATCATTGATTACACCGCAGTGTCTCAGCACGTGTACGTCTGCCAGTGCCAAAGAAAAGAAGATGAGGCAAGCTTCAAAACTGCAAAGACCCTGATTTCATATTATACTGTGTTAACAAATGTAAAACACATTTTCACTTAATGCTTTATAATTACAAAACGTGTTTGAGATCGAACTTACACAACTAAGTAATCGCCATTAAATGAAATGTCTGCACAAACACCAGCAAAGAGGCTGACATATGTGATTACATTTCAATAAACCCTAAAACAAATGATCATAAACAGCCACGATACAACGAAGCTAAACATGGGTAGCTGGCGGTCCGGCCCTCCGTCAAATTTTATGCGGCCCCTAAAATAAACGTACAAAATGAAGACAGAAAAATACACAAAACAAAAGCAAGAATACATTAGAAAAATACAAATAATTACAACATTGCAGGAAAATACAGTAAAAGACAAGAAAAACAGACAATACTACAAAAACACGCAGAACTACTACAAAAACGAACAAAAAGACAACAGTAATACACAAAATTACTGAAAAAAAAAAAACAAACTTAAATTTATGCACAAAATGCAATCATAACAAGCAAGACAACAATAAACATACACAGAATGACAGAGAAACACAAAACAAAAGCACACATTAAAGAATACAAAGAATTGCAACATTGCAGAAAAAAAGAATAAAAGACGATATAAACAGAAAATACTCCAAAAACACAAAAAAATTAACAAAACAACAACAAAAATGACAATAGTAATGCACAAAATTATTCCAAACAACAACAAAAATACATAAAATGACTCCACAAATAAACCAAACGACATAAAATTGTGTGAATGATGTATATTGTATGATTCTTTCTTTTATTATTCTACCATATATTGATTTATGCCTCTTTTGCAGTTTTCTTTTTTAATTTATACTGCACTTGCCAGAGAAGCACTGTAATTTCATTGTATACTTTATGTGCAGTGACAATAAAGATGATATTTTATTCAGTTTTATGCTTTGGGCCTCACAACATCAAACACTCTCACTGAGGCGACCCAGCCAGGGGACTAGTGTCGCAGCAGCTTCCTCCAGATCAGCCGTCCTAATCCAAAGCCACCTTGTGCCTTTCACTGAGGCTTCACCAACAGATTGGATGGCTCTCTTCTTGGCTGCCCCCCATGATGCCCAATCGATTGAGGACTTTGCAGAGTCCTGCAAAGCCTCGACAGCTAACTTCTTTGAGCTCTGAGAACATAGAGAGGACTTAAAGTGTTTCCTGTTTTACGTAAATACTTCCAAAGCATCTTTATGAACAAACACACAGATCTGTTTTTGTGTGGTTTTAGTAAATAATTGGAGCTTTGATTTTTTTTTTAAGTGCAAGTTACTGTTTATTCTGTCAAGGTCTTTGTTTTTGAATATCTTTTCACTGTTTTAGGAAAACTTTTTATTATGGATTTGTGACTACCTTTGGATATGTTTTGAGTTGTGTATTTTATTTAAATAGTTTTGTGTCTCTTTCATTCAAAAAAGTAATTATGAATTTGTTTCTGTGTTCCGTGTGTTCCGTACTGTTTCTGAGCACTCTTCATATAGCGAGGGAAGGCAATCAGGAGATAAGGAACACCTGAGTGGAAACAGATAAAAGGAAGGAGCCTAATTACTCTCTGAGCATATACAAACTCATTAGACAGTTTTGTAGAAACATCCGGTACATATGAACCACAGACGAAGACAACATTAACTGCTGAAAAAAAACAATCAAACCACAAACAAAAAGAACAGAGCAAATAAAACCCAACTGAAAAATGAACGAGGGATTGAAACTGCAATCTTAATTTCACAAGCCTGAAACCAACCTGAATGTGCTACTTAAAATAAAAACTCTGCTGGATGTTAGTGGATAGTCATCAAATGATTATTCATTCTCAGTTATTTATTTCAACCTATTTGTTATAATTATGAAAACTCCTAAATCCTACTTCAATATTTTCATTGAAAAAGACAAAATATTAATGTACATGCAGATATAATATGAATGATTGTCTTATTCCATATCACCTAGTAGAAAATCTTGGTAAAAATCTGGTTATACTGATATATTGCTAAGCCTTAGTCAACATTGTGTATTCACTTGATTGTTTTGTACCCACTGTTAATATTAACATGTCAAAAATACTTGTTTTTGTATATTTTTGTAATTTACTTTTAAGCCGCTTTTCTGTAAAAATCACATGCCCATAACGTATAGCGTTCCTTTAAGCTTCTACATGAACGTTTTTTGTTCAGATTGACCCTCAGTGGTTACAGATGATGTGAAAAGTTGGAAATATATGTTACTGAGTGACAATATTTCATGTTTTAAAGACAGATATTTTCATTCAGGTTTCTGCTGTGCCATGTTATTTTTCGTTGCCGTTACGCATGGGTGTTAATCAGCAATGCTTTGACCAATCAGAATGCTTGGCACAGCGTTCCGAAGCTCAGAATATGTAGAAATTGATGATATGAAACAATGGGACCAGGCTTTAGCCCTGGCCAATCAGAGCTGGATAAAGGAGGGACCGGCCATTTTACGCACGAGCGCTATGCACTCATTGGATGGATTTCTCAACTGAAAAATACCTGTATGTGTATAATGGTGGTATCTATCTGACGACACGATTTTGATTTATTAAAATATGGAGTTTTATGCACATCAGGTTATTTGTCTGAGTTTTCATTTCTTTTATATGCATTCTTTGCTTCACAAAATATCTTCGCTGGCTCGACCTTCAAATCGATTTTTCTACTTTGATCTTTTCAAGTTCATTTTGTGTCATTTCTCATTTTTGAACAACCATCATCTCACTGTGTCTAGCTTTTTACCGCCCGCCTCCGAAACCTGCTTAGCAGCACAAATTTACACGTCACTATCCATCTTTTCTTCTTTTTTTTGTTTTAGTTATTATTGGATGTTGGATTATCAATGGGCTGTGTAGGTGTACGTAGCGCGCGATGCCCTTTCTTTTCTCTCCTGAAAGACACGACGCCTTTGTGATACGAGTGCGCCCGCGCTGCGATTTATTGACACCTCTCTGACACGGCTGATTTATCACCGCTGAGGAAATGAAGAGAGCCTTGTGAGCAGGGCTGTTCTCCATCATCACTAACACACTGCATATCTATGCATTTTTAATGGTTCAACCAAGAATAATGATGTCACTATAAATCCAGAAAGGTATCGCGTATCTTCACACATTCAAAAAAAGAAATCCCCTATAATATATAAATATTAATGCCTCTGATTAAAGCCTGAATGTATTAAAATAATACCCTAGAGAAAAATCAATTAAAAAAAACAAGCGAATCATTATCACAGATCGTGAAACATGCTGCAGATATTTCATTAACAGCCTGGCTTATATTTAAATGACTTGAGTATATAGACTCCGGCACGTACTGCATTCACAGACCACAGATTGTAAAAGTTGGGATGTAAATCTCATTATGGGAAAGCGTTTGGGGAACGTATCAGCCATTATTTGCTGGTGCAGCATCTGGGATGGCCCGATCATGTAAATTGCCAATTGTTTTTAGTATGTACATATTTTAACATGTTAATCTATCTGACAGACCAAACATAACGCTGACAAGGCCTTCTCCCCTCTGTGCTCCGAGGGGCCAAGCCTGACAGCATATGCACGCTTTACTCTGTCAAAGACAAAACATAAATAAATTATTTATTTCATTAATATACAAGCCAGACCTTGTGTTATTTTTTTTACAGACTGTTGCACAAATGACTGCAAATGTGCATTAGCAGCACCATTTTTAAATATATTTTTGATGTCTTATCTTATTTTAGCAAAAGTCAGTCTGCACACTATGCAGATAAAGCTCTAAAAGAGAGCTTTAATACCTCTCTCAGAGAAGACAGAACAAATACTGCAAACGTTTTTTTTTGTTTTGTTTTATTTTTCAGGTATTTATGTTAAGATACACCTTGTGGTGTATATATATGTGTTTTTGTTTTTTTTATTCTCTGGCTTTGTTTGATATGGGTTTCCTTCTTTTTCTTTATTTGTCATGGTCGGGTACAGAGTTGGGGTTGATTAAATTTTTCAATTACAATTACATTCTCAATGACTAAAGTTCAATTGCAATAATCACAACTACTGAGCCTGAAATAAATAACCTAATAAAAGTTAACCTTTCTGTTTGCATCTCTTATGATAACGGGTCCTAAATCAGCTGTAAAATACATTAAAAACAAATATCTATTCAATTTCTTTTCTATCCATTGATTATCTTGATAGGCTTACTAATCAATTAAAATATAGGTTTTGATATATTTGATGTGGGCATCTAAGCCTTTTATACCAGTTGATTTAAATTTTATTTTTTGAAATGGTAAAATGCGGGAAAGCTTGATATTAAACATACTTTAATATTTGTTAAACTGTACTCTAACATGGTTCCCCAGTTTTGTGTTAAATTATAATTGACAATTTTAATAAAAATATAAAAATGTATGCAAATTAGTTAGGATTACAACGGCAACAAGTTTTTCAAGATACAATTTTACACCATAATTGTAATTAATTATCAATTACGTGATTACAATTACAATTGACCCCAGCCTCGGTCTTGTGTGTGACCAAGTGAATATCAGTATTGTTGCTTTTGGATTTAAAATTAATACTTTATTTCATTTCTTATTTTTTGTAATCTTATAGTTCTATATACATTACATGAATTTAACAATATGAATTATATATCATGTTTTGCAGTGTGTTTATCTTTGTCACATGACCACGCAGGTGTTTTATCTGGTGTGCGGACTCACTTTTGCTACTTTTGTCATATGTTTTTCCAGTCCAGAACGCAGTCGTCCTCTGGGGTGTGTGTGCCTTATTTTAGCACGGTTACATTTCCATTTGTTTAAATGGCACAAGTTGTGATAATTACAAAAAAAAAAAAAAGTTTGCCGATTTGTCTTCATTCTCCCTCCGTGATCTCTCCGTCTCTCCGGGTGGAATCTAAAGTCATTTCTGGCTAAACATGGCTTGTTTTGCGAGATTTTAGTTTTCCGCTCATCCCTTGCTTCAGTGAGCGTTCCAACTGTCAGGTAGCCGTGCCGACACATCTGTGGATGGTTCGGGAGCAGTGCAGCTGTGACCTCTGGTTTGAAGTGCAAAAAAGAAAACAGCCAATGTGGCATCTGCCATCTGCACAGACTAGGAAGTGTGTGTGTGTGTGTGTGTTTATATTCAAAATTCCTCCTTCCTGTCGGTGGATATAGTGGGAAAGAAAATGCTGCAGTTGTTGATTACTATTCAGGAATACACAGAGCTATTTCTTGATTTCTCGTAATTAATTGTGTGTGAAGATGTATAGATGTTCAGAGGTCACATTCCTGTACCGTGATTGCTTCACATGTACACTCACAGGAAAAGAGTGATGTTCCTTTGTTACAATGTGTTGCTCTGTTGTTTCTGTTTGTGACTACATCCTGAATCAACATTTATACTGTTTTTCTTCTACATAAGCATAATCTTGTGAGTAACGCTAAGGTGTTAGGACACCTTAGGCTAAATTATGACACCTTTGGAGCTATGTTAGCATGTTTTGTGTTAGGCGGAGGGATCTAGTGTGGTTAGGTAGGTTTAGGGTAATGAACAACACTTCGTGACACCTTATTCATGCTAATGACAGATGTCATGTCATTAATGACAGCGTAATGCGTTCATACCAAACGCGACTGAAGCGACCAAATTACATTCAAAATCAATGTAAATGACA
This sequence comes from Gouania willdenowi, assembly GCF_900634775.1. Classification (NCBI taxonomy): domain Eukaryota; kingdom Metazoa; phylum Chordata; class Actinopteri; order Blenniiformes; family Gobiesocidae; genus Gouania; species Gouania willdenowi. The sequence continues at coordinate 21,426,437 of NC_041066.1, forward strand.
CGATATCAAGCGAGCTCCCTTCAAACGACCCGACTTGCGAGATTACGGCTTCTACATCCTGCTCGACCTAGTCGGTCAAAGTTGAAAAATGTATACTTTTTAAGCGAATTCAAGCGACGCTGTCTGTAGAGCCGAGGCAGCGGCCCCTCCCTCCCGCTACAGTGAGATGGCTGCAGCGGGAAGGTGTACACTTCTTCAATTTACTGAGGAAAAATTCAAGCGGTTAACTTGAATAACCCTACATTCTGGGTAAACTCATCCTTTAGTAACCCCGTGAGTTGCCACGATGTTCAAGCAACTCATCACGGGTGATTGAAGTGACCGCAGTCGCTTCAGTCGCGTTCAGTGAGAATGCACCTTATGTATGAAACTTCTAGTAAAGTGCTTTCAATTCAAATATACTGTCATTGTAAATTTTATCCTGTGTTTTGTGTGCACTGTGTCTGTGCACTCCTTAAATAGCAAGGAAAGGTAATCAGGAGATAAGGAACACCTTAGTGGAAACAGATAGGAGGAAGGAGCCTAATTATTCTCCGAGTTTATACAAACTGTTAAGACAGGGAGACAGACAGGACCTATGAACCACAAATGTCCCCTAACTGCTAAAAACATTCAGAACACATTAACAATCAAACTACAAACAAAAAGACAACTAACAGAAAATAAAAGAAAACCCAACTGAAAAATGAACAAGGCATTGAAACTGCAATGTGGCGTCTGCCATCTGCAGAGACTAGGAAGTGTGTGTGTGTGTGTGTCTATATTCAGAAATCCACGCCACGTGTTCTTGCTAATGGCCACAGTGCAAAACAAATACAGCATTTTCTTTCCCAATCATGTTTTGGCTATGATTACTGTTCAGAATTACTCTCACACTTGTGTAGGGACCCCATCAATTAATGTAGTTCCTCAGTCATCTTTGGATATGTCATGACTGATTTTTGATGGTGTGTCTTAATCTTTTTTTTCAGCAGGTTCTGTCTTTTTCAATTCAAATATAATTGTGATTTTTTTTCTTCTGGTTTTGTGTGCACTGTGTCTGAGCACTCCTTAAATAGTGAGGGAGGGTAATCAGGAGATACGAAACACCTGCGTGGAAACAGATAGGACGGAGCTTACAGGGACACATACAGGACAAATGAACCACATACAAAGATTACACTAATAATTAAAAAAACAGTCAAAACACGTTAACAATAAAACCACAAAAAACACACAACTTACACAAGCAAATAAAACCCAACTGTACCCCAAAAATGAACCAGGGATTGAAACTGCAATGTGGCATCTGCCATCTGCAGAGACTAGGACGTGTGTGTGAGTGTGTGTGTGTGTGTGTGTGTGTGTGTGTGTGTTTACAGTATATTCATAAATCCTCTCTACTTGTCCTTCCTGTCAGTGGCTACAATGGGAAAGAAAATGCTGCATTTGTTTTGCAATCACTGTCTTGGCTGTTTTCTCTTCGTTAGGGTGTATCTATGACAGGACAGACACTTGATCCACTGATACTGACTGACAGATTGTGCATTTGCTTTATTTTCACAGAGATATGAATGAGCTTCTAATACACAGCTGTTCCGTATGATTTTTTTGTTTAAAATAGATTACTGGATCAGGATTGGCTGGCCACGCTACGATTCCAATTATTATAAAGTGGGCGACTGGAGATTGTTCCACGCTCTCCTGATAACACAATCAATGGCATTTTTTTTTTTCGCTCATCGAGATTAGAGAGACGTTTTTATTGCTGGTGTAATAAAGGAGATGCTGCACAGCTGAAACATGACGCATGCTGATATCTCCAGTGGAATGCAAGCGTTTGTTTTGCCTGGCGTCTGATCTGTGGGACCTTTAGACGCTGCGGATCCCTGTAGAGCAGACCGTGTTTTCCCCATAAAGGCGCTGGGGAGCTGATCCTGAAGGGGGCTGACAGGTAGGCTGATGAGAGCCTCGGTGGCGCCGCCTCTTGCATAGCAATGGGATTAAGGCAGAAGCAGAAATGTGTGTGACTTTTTTTTTTTGCTCAGTGTGTGCGTGAGTGTGTTTCTTAAGATGGATGAAAGAGGGGCTGCGGTCGAACTAGAAACACCCTGTGGTGCTGGCGTCTGACTGGTACTAAGTTTCAAGTGTACACACGTCCAGAGTGGCCACGCCAGAATAAATGTTAAATCCTCTTCAAACTGACCTTGTAAACACTTCATTCTGAATGCAAATGTAATTCCTAATTAAACTAAATCTGAATTAGGTGGCTGGTTTATTGCTATTGCCAAATCTATCTTGTAAATGATTAATTCTGCTTTAAAGAGTAAATAAACCCCAAAACTCAAAAAACATAAACAATGTATTTGGGTATGAAGTAGTGCTGTTGATTGATTCTAATCCAACTCTCAACATTTTAGTCAAAGTACTTTAATATAATAATATTATGTTGTACAATGAGTAACTGCCCTCTATGGGTTGAAACCCAGCTATTACAATTTATTTTTGCTATTGGCTGAGAACAAGATCATGTGACATTTTGGGACCATCTCGCGTCACAAACGAGCACTGTTAGCCCCGCCTCTTTTGTAAAAACTAGCGCATGTGAGTAGGTTGGATTGAGAGAAGAGTGAATAGAGAGGTATATTAAGCAATGAGTAGCATAGCATAGCATAGCATAGCATAGCATAGCATAGCATAGCATAGCATAGCATAGCATAGCATAGCATAGCATAGATTGTGCATTGGAGATTTTATAGTATAGACTGGGCATGTCGTAACTGTTTTAGCAGCCCCGCCCATAATCAAGACAATTTTTTTTAATTTCGCTCCTAGTGGCAGGTCAGGAGAAAGCAGGGGTTTAGTTACTCTTTAAATCTGATGTAGGTGGCTGGTTTATTCCTACGATGACGCGCTGGTGGCAACATAGTCCAAGATGGATTCGAGCCAAGACTATTTATTTAATAAACGCCTCAGAAGACATGGAAATAATAAACATGCAAGAGATTCACATGGACAAATTATACACACATGGACATATTACACACAAATGGACATATTACACACGCATGGACATATTACACACACAGACATTGGCAAATGAAACAGACTACATCGGACGGTGATACTAAAACCCAGAAACATCCGGAAACATTTCGGAGATGCAGTAAATGGAGATGGAGTAAACGCGTTGTTGTTGTTGTTGTTGTTAGAGTTACTATGTTTACCAGGGAGCAAATATTTATTCATGGTTATTGTTTTCCGGTGTTTTACTAGGATTTATTTACTGATTATTAGTTTCTATCTTCTTCTCCTGCTCAGTGGACCAAAGTGAAACCATTTGTAATTGTTGTGCTGCTGCTTCACAAAAACAGTTAAAATAGTTCTTATGTTGTTGTCTTCTTCTGTTGGAGCCGAAAAGAAAGAGTATGTTGTGTGTTTTTACGGACAGATTTGATTTTTCACCCCCAATCAGAAAGCTTCACAACCCCCTGACCTAAAGCAGAATTGAATAAAGCCGAATAAAATATGTTTTTCATATAAACACAAAGCAGAACACTTTAATTCTGAATAGTTTGATTCCAAATTATTTAATTATGAATTAAAAAACATCATGCAACCGTAGTCAGTGTTGGTCAACAGTCTTCAGTATTTCATAAGAACAGAAGCAGAGCACATATCCAGATTCAGAGGTATGCAATAAGGACTAATACATCATAACCACCAAATTTCCCTTCAGCGAGCTAATGACCAACTTAACTACCTTTGCAGATCTATTAGCAGCATATGCAGCCACATCCTAATAATTCAGCTCTAAATGAGCTGGGAGGATTGCTGTGTAATGGCTCCGTCTGTGTATTAAAAGCTGACGAGGAAGAGACGCTTAAAGATTTTGGTGTGGTGGGTTTTAGCGCAGTTAGGTGTGTGTGGCTGTTCTGTTGGAGCTGTAATTAGTGGTTAAAGCAGCTGGGGGGATGTTGGGTGATCGTACTGACCCCTACTGTGGTGGTGAGGCTTTTCCCTGAATGCGTTGCCTCTTCCAGTGTTTAGAGAGCATGGATGTCAAGCAGCCCACTCAGACACATTAAGCAGCTGTTCTGCAAATTGTGGAAAGTTCTTGTGGTTTTATCGTCTAGTGTTATTCTTAAAAACGTTTGGAAACAAGCTGATGGTGCAAATGTAATACTTTTTTGGGGTTCTTTAAGTCAAGGATTTATCCAGTAGTGTTGGAGTTGTACTCTGTGTTAATTTTGAATTTTAGTCATAGTCTTTGGACTAAAATGCCACTTCATTTTATAGTTATAGTCAAGGTTTAGTCAACTAAATCTGTTACAGATTAAAATATAAAGCACAAGAGTTTATGCACAAGACCTCCACTTGATATGGGGTGGTATTGATGTAATAAAGTAGTTTTGATTGAATATATTCCAAAAACAAACTTAGTTCTGATTGGATTTAGTCTAATGTAAACACTTTAGTTTTTATTATTTAATGAAAATATCAATATATTTTGCAGCATTTTTCATTCACATTATTGTCATTTAAAAAAAAAAATGTACAGGTGAAACTCGAAAAATGACAATATTGTACCACTGTGTATTAGACTTCAGTGTACAAACTCATATTAATATCTAAAATACAGCCAGTTATTCAGCACTGCCAAAGATAAATACTAGAACAGAGAGTTTAAATGTGTTGCTTTGACTAGTTAATAATGCTTTGGGTTGCCCATCATCACTGGTTTTAACCATTTAAACGCCAAAGTCTTTACTTAATAAATTATTTCATATATCAAAAACTCTGACCAATCATATTGATTCTTTCTACTGCCTAATGGTAAATGAGTACAGACTTATTGTCTATCCATTCATTCTCTGGAGGAAAGTTTAACAACCAATGCGTGTGACTAATACAACAACAAAAATAAAGGTTACCAAAATATATTCATATATCAGAAAGTAGATACATAATCACCTTGTAGCCTCTAGTTGAAGTATTTCATTATATTTGCTGCAGGGCTGATAATTGTGCAACAGGGAAACGTTTAGAGAGTTTGAAGGTTTAGACACAAACAAAGGATTCAGATTCTTCTGAGTTACAGACACTTCAGAGAAAATGTGCTGCGTCGAGGAAAAGGCTGAAATCCACCTTTGGGGAAAAGTCTCACCCGAGCTCTTCTGAGTCGTATAACGTCGTCTCAGCTGAGCAACACTTCTGACATCATGTGTGGGTGTTGACATTTGGAAACGAAACTCTTGAACAAGCAAGGATCAAACACTTGACATGAATAGGAGGAAAGAAGTGAGATAGCCTGAACCTGAGGAACATTTGAGTCATGGCGACTGCCTTTTGTGTCAGTGAGGAGGAGGCGGCCTTTAATTATGGCTGAGGCTAATGTGACAGGCCTATTTATCTGTTCTTCTCTCCAGGATTCTCTCTGGTTTATCCCTTTGCGACCTCGCTCATCAAAAATCCATTTTTATTAGGACAACTAATGCTAAGTGAATGTGAATGAGGTGCCATATCTGACATTGGCGATAATAACATGCTCAGAGCTGCTTTTTATCTGCTGTTTTGTTCTGTTTAATCGTCAATCAGTGGCTGAGCCTTGAAAATGCTCCGGGTTCAAAGTTGCCACATGTGACTTAGTGTCAGGGAGACGAACAAATTGGATGAGTGTTGTTATCAAACAGGATCAGACCGCGGTGGAGTCCGACGTCACCGACGCTTTGTCTTCTCTACATCAGTGGTTCTCAACCTTTTCAGCCCGTGACCCCCAAAATAAAGGTGCCAGAGACCCCCACTGTACCTGAAGGTGGTTGAACACAGACATGAATATTGAAGAACAGTCATGTGGAGACAGGACAATCTATAAGGAGGAATAAAGTGGGGAGATTTTTGGGGTCCATCCATAAAGTCAACAAAATAATGGTCCATTGTTCTATGAATCTGTGATAACCATATTTATTTATTTATCTGAGCAATATCCACCATTATCCACAACGTTTATTATTATTTGCGCCATAGTATATAGTCATCTTAAAGATGTGAATTCTTGTTGTAATCCGAAATAAAATGGGTTAAAAGTGACCAAAAATGTGGGAAAAGGTGGTGAAATGCGATTAAACTAGTGAAAAATTGCAAATTATAGAGGCCAAAAACAGACAGAAGAAGTGGTAAAAAAAGGGTTAAAAGTCTCAATGTTGGCTTAAAAGTGGCATAAAAAAGTAGGAACAATTAGTTTCAACTGGCAAACTATGGACATGACGACCCCTCCCAGTGTCTCGCGATCCCAAGGTTGGGAACCTTGCTTTACATCTTGGATTTAGATTAAAGATGGTGCACTGGCCTCGTTCTGGCCTATTGAGTAAAACTTTCCACTCCAAAGGTCTCAATCAAAATGATGAAGGTACTTAAGCTCTCAGCTGTAGACCACGCACAGCGCCAAGTTTAATAGGTAACAACTGCTTATAGGAACATACAAGGCCACGTCTATTCACCACTTGGCAGTCTTTTTCTCATTGGAGTGGTGACCCTGCAGGTTAGAATTAAAAGCTCCATCAGATTGTGAACAAAAGACAGTGATTCCATGGAAACAGAAAGAAAGCAATATTTGAAATCACATGTAATCGGCCAGATGGCTAGTGTTCAGGAAACAGTAAGTTAACAGTAATTAAATCTTTGATTTGTTACAACAGATAAGAGGTGTGGACTAGTGTTATATGACTTGGACTAAACTTGGACTCGAGTCACAAATTTGATGACTTTAGACTTGACCAAATCACAAAGGACTTGCAAATCCACTTAGACTTAGACTTGAGTCTATTGACTTCCTACAATTCCATGACATTTTCATTAATAATGAGAAATAAGTGCTCACACCCCTGCAGGACAACATTATGTCATCCGAAGGCAAACATGACTTTGATTGACAGGTCTGTCCACCTTTAAACAAACTGGCAGCCAATCAGAAAGCAGCTGAAAACATCATGCTTGTCCGCACTAGCAGAGAAAATGATATCAAGAGTGATAGCCTTTAGATTTAAATATTATACCATGATTAATAATTGATTTTGAAAGTTATACATTGTTCTACTTCCCAAGATTATGGTTTGTTTGGTTAACAGAGGAACTGTGAACATGTTAAATATTTCCTTTAATTGGACCGAAGCTGTATGACCTACCAGTAAAAAGATTTTTAGGGGTCAAAGTTCATGACGTCACAAAAAAATAAAATAAATAAATAAATTTTCCCTATAACTTGGCCACAAATTCAGATACAGAGCTCAGACTGGTACCATTGAACATAATTTCCTTTCAATATGCAACCTTGACCTTTGCTCAAGGTCATATTTAAGGTCAAGGTCAGTCTTCTGTTTTTCCTGCATTATTACATTCAGTTTAATTCGTAAAAAGAACAAACTTGTCAACAAATCCAGATACAGGTTGTCATTTTTTGCCAATTTTCAATTGCCAAATTGCCTTGCAATACAGGCCTTGCCTAGTTCGTTGTTTGTATCAGTTGAATAAACTTGCTCTGTAAAATATCTGTTGTACATTATCTATGACTATTATCTATGGCTTGTTATGACTTGTAAATTAAAGTTGACGACTTTTGACTTGACTTAAACTTGAAACTTACTTGAGAAGCAGTGACTTATTCCCACCTCTAGTTGAAGGTACTTTTGACGTGTCTGGTAGTGCAAGGTTTGGAACCGATTAAATACCAAGTAACTACACGGCCAGTATCAACGATACGATTCGATCCTATTAATATCTAAGGTGGACGTATCATCAAACTGTTGACCTTTAGTTGATTTGGTGAGTTTTTCTTTGAATTGTTTTGTCAAAACCTAAGGACAAATATGGGCAAAGTTCAACGGTGACTAGAAACTACTTTATTATCACGACAAAACTTTTCGCTTTTTGTTACTAACAGCTTGTTTCTTCCATAAAAATATGTTAATAAAAAAAATGGACAGAAACAGACAGGCAGATCACAAAACTAAATGATCAGTCTTTTTACACTGCTATCATTCATTATCAATACTAACGTTGGCATAGAGATCAATATTTTTGGCTCAACCCGGCCACGTCTAGAGTCTGGAACTGATAATGCAACTTCATCATCATACCCATTCTGGAAGACATGCCGAATCATGGTTTCAAACTGGCGTAACATTTTTTGTTAAAAGCCGTTGACACGGTGTGGAGATTTTTCCCCGACAATATTTGGTGATATCAGAGACATGGAAATGACAAACAGCTTGTCTGCTGTTGGAAACAGTCCTTAAAATATGCTGCAATGAAAATGTTACTCCGTTTGGGAACCTTGCTTTAAAAAGTAATCATTTTTTTGCAAGTTTAGCACAACTCCAAACTAAATAAAGCATCTGCAATGATTGGTTTCAGCAGTGACTCAATCAAGGCTTTCAGTTCATGCTTAGATGCAATTTTGTGGGATGAAGAACATTTAGATGAGCCGCCTGCTATGTTGAGTCGAGTTTATTGGAAGCTATTAAAAAAAGTTCCATGACAACATCATACATTAAATTCAAAATAATGACAGTAGTATTAATTACAGAAGTCAATAATTTCCTTGGAGTAAAAAGGTGGTGGCTTAGAACCAAGAGTAACTACACATTACAATAAATGTTGTGGGAAATGCTTCAATAACGGCCGACATATTCACTATGTGAAGCCCAATGTATAGAAACCAACTAATAAAAACCATAAAATGAAAGACTGCCAAAACGCATCAACAACTGTTGTCCAATCCAAGAAGGCGGGGCCTAATGATGTACAGCACACTAATGGGAACTGAGCCTGAATCCCCCAATAACTAATGAATCATCAGTACCAAATGACAGTAGATCAATGTAAGTTTAACCTTATAATCTTTATTAGTATTATTAAACGTACTGTAAGTATAGATACAGTAGTTTGTCTGTATGCATGGGTGGAGCAGCGATTTTAAAAAGGATGGTGTTTTAAGGATAGGGCAACCGTTGACTCCCAATTTAGTTTATTAAATTAATTCACTAAAACCATGATAAAGCTGTTATTAAGTCAGTCATACTCAACATGTGGCTCTTTATTTCTTCATTTTAATGAGTATTCCCACAGAAAACCTTAAAAGGAGAAACTTTTCAACATCGTTTTACCTTTTTCTTTGGTCATTTTGCAACTTACTTTGTCCCATTTTTGCCCCTTTTCCCAAAAATGTTACACTTCTTAGTTTTTTTCAGATTTCAGCTTCCTCTTCCCAATAAATATTATTTTTTCCTATTTTTTCATGATGTTTTTGACAATTTAATTACATTTTTTTTATCCTTTCTTTAAAAATTTTTTGCAACTTTTCATCCAAACAAGCTAAATTTTGCCCAATAAATAACACTTCTTTTTTTCACTATTGTTTGTCACATTTTACTCATTTAAGCTACTTTTTGCCATTACATACCACCTGTTTTTTTTTTTTTTTTTTGCCACTGTTTCCCACCTGTTACTCATTTTTGTCTGTTTACTCATCGCTGTTAACTCCTTGATTACTTTCTCGAAACGGGGCTTTGTCAAATGGCTGGCTGTGATTGGCTTAATCAACATTTAACATTTTCAACAATGGTTTCCTCTGTAAAAAGTGAAGGGGGATGAATTTTTGTTTTTATAAAAGTGCGGGTGTTACTGTACATCCCCCACGGGTGAGACGCGCCTGGCTGTATTACAACAAAAAAAAAAAAAAAAATCTACCTGTAAATATTAAATCAAAATAATTTCAAACTTAAATTTAAAAAAATAATAATAATAAAAAAAACTGAGTGACAAATAGAATTGTATGACAACACTATAAACATTGAACAGATTGGTTATCAGTGTTTTCATATTTGCAAATACGATGATGAATAATATGTTGGAGATTTTCAATTAGTTTTAATACTTAAGTCATTTTTTTTTTCAAATACTTCAGTACTTTAAGTTTTGATTGATCTGTTCTTTTACTTTTATTGCAGTGGTTTTTGTCCACCTTTGCCTGTGTGTGACTGATGTAAGCAGCAATCATGGCTTTTCTGTGAATGTCACAACGTTCATGTTCTGTTTTGCGCTCACTGACATGTTTCCAGCCAGAGTACCCCTCACTAACAAAGGGTGATGATTTTTTTCTTGTTCTTTCCACATTTTACAGGCAAAACAAAACACACACTATGTTTAGACAGCGAGTAACAGCCATTCTCTGGGCACACACTCCATCATTCCTCCGTCTTTGTCTGAAATGCTTTTGAAAGAGAAATCTTTTTTGATGTTTATGTTGCCGCTTTGATTCTACAGAGGGGTCTGCATCTTTATTTTAACAGCTCCAGCCTCGTTTTCACCCATTTAGCACAAGCTTGTTTATCAATCATTGGTAAGACTTCCTTTGGTCACAGCCACTAAAATTAAACATTATGTTTATAGAAAAGTTTCATATGATGAGATAAGCTGTTGTTTTAGGGTGGTTTCCATGGTGACAATATTTTTTATTACTATGATATTAAGGTTATGTTACAGCTACAGTATGAAATGGTTAAAAAGTGTGATATGTAGTTACAGAACTGGTCAGATACCATCGTACATTGATAGCACACACCAAGTCCTCTGCCTGCCATGTTTTAACTACCGCTATCAGCACCATAACATAACCCTGAGAGCACTGAACAGCAGCAGATTCATTAAAGCACACACGCTGAGAACTGGTTAACCTCCAAATCCCAGACCGGTCTGTTCCCCCAAAACCCTTTGACATGATAAACCCTGAGTCAGCATCTGACCAGGAACCCTAAAGGTTCACATCAAACGCAACTTCAGCAACTACATTACATTCAAAATCATTGGAAATGATGTGACGTCAAGCAACATCAAGCGACCTCCCTTTAAGCAGCGCGACTCGCCCGATTTTAACGACTCAATCGTGCAATCTGAGTAGCTGAAAGTCGCTTAAAGTTGAAAATTTTAAACTTTTCAAGTGACTGAGTGACACTGTGACATCCAACTGGCAATGAGTTTCTCCCCCGGTCGTCACGTCACTGGGGTAGATGAAGCTATGAAGCCATGAAGTGCCACTCTGTTCAAGCTTTGACTTCGTCTTATTCATCAAAATCCATATATCATCCAATTCTTCTGATTGGTTTGGTGACATTCACACTAAATCCATAGCTTCTTGGACAATGGCTGTCATTTGCTCCCCTACCTTGAATTAGGTGAAGTTCCTTCAGTGGGATCTTCAGTTAATGCTGGTTTAAAAACCCTGTTAGCTTTGGTACATACTTGAGCAATTCTGACTCTGGAAGTTCCATTTCAAGATCTAGTTTTTTTTTGAGTTCCGCTCTCAATCTTTGTCTTGCGTTTCTCACTGTCGCTCAATCGCAGGACACGATCCAGTGTTGGAGATTTAAGGTTCAACCGCAGCCACACAGACCACACAGGAGAAAAGAATGCACTACGTTCTGGTGTTTATTTTCTTTGACATGTATTTAGTAAGAACGGGTTGAGTGCTGATGATGAGTGCGAATTTCAAGAGACACATGGCACACACCAAACAATTCCAGCTGCTGGGAAATAGGAAGTCTCGCCCTTTCAGGGCTGCATTTATAGTGGAATCTGTCACGACCTAATCTTTTCACAGATCGAATCCTTTCAGATCCTTTCAACATGTTTACATCCGGTCAGCCTACTTTATGGCAGTTTGTGTACTATTTAAAAGGTTGAAATCCTGCTATTTAAAAAGAAACACAAATGTATGTTTTGAGTGAATGAAGTGCGTAGTTTTTAACACCCCGGACACTTGCACACTCTGATTGGTGAGAGAACACGTGGGTCACTTGTAATTGGGATTAATCAGCAGCCACCAACGTGCGTATAAAATGATTGTCAGAAAACCACGGGGCTTCAGCCTCGGTAAGCACGTGCATTAAAGTGGCCGTGCTAACGTGAGAAATGGTGTGAGCGTGTGAATTCATTGAATTGCGTGTGTCTCGATGCGTGAGACTCGAGAGCCCTGCGCGTAAAAATAAAAGCGATAGCCGGCATAACTGTCGAGGACATGAAGTATCTGGAGAGTGAAACAGCCGAGTGTTGGCTGAAGTTAAAAACAGAGCACAGAAAAAAAAAAAAAACAAACTGCCAAAACATCTCTTTGAGTTAAGGGAAAATGTAAAGTTCTTTTGTACACTTTAAGGAAACGCTGGGTTGACACTCAGATTAATGCCCGTTGCACGTGATGGCATGATGCATGTTTTCTCAGACAGACAATGAAGAATCAATCAGAACTTCTGTTTCAAACCACGTAACAGACTATACTGTTGATACTACGAAACACTTGTAATTCCAACTTGACCCTTTTTATGAGATACTTTCCCAGCTTTTCCAAGGTCAACGTATATTCCTTTTACATATATCCTGACACCTTATGGGCTTACCTACCGTTCTCCCATGCATTCTATGATTAATGATTCAGTTTTACATTCAGCGTTAATAGTCAAATGTGCAGGATGGAAAACTGCAGTAAAATGTGGACAGCTGCGATCAATCAAAGCTGGAAAGTGTTTTAAGCAGCTGATGCCGCAGTAAACATGCTGTTGTGTCATCTGTTCAGTGTAACCACACTACAGCTTGTTTAAAGGTATTTGCCCTTCATTGATTCTATATGTTGATAGTATATAGCTTAAAAATGCTAAATTGCTTGTAATGTGGAGGATGGAAAAAGTCTGCCTCAGGTTAGTTTTAGCCTCCTTATGTTGCCCTTATTTTTAATTAGTGTTATTTTTTTTGGACTTCTTTCAACGCTGAGCTCGAATGGCGTCAATGACCTTCCCTCTACTTTGTTGATCATCTGGTTTTAGGCTTTTACAAACTGTGCATGTGCACTCAATAAAGTCCTGTTTTTTTATATTAGACACCCTTCTTTGACTTGTGTTAAATGTACTTTAATTTAGCTTGACAATGTAGTTCAATCAGTCCACACAGTTTGTGTAACTATGACCACAGAACCAATCAAGAACCAAACTACATGATTCTTTTTTTAGCATCTGTCAGCAAGAATTGAGAGGTAACATTTATCTTTTGAGATAAAAAGATAAAATAATGTAGCCCACCCAGTCTGAAGCAGAGCACACACAAGGATTTGGTAAATCTGAAGAGGTTATTTATCTGTTACAGATCAACACATGAAGACAAAAATAATCAGCCATAGAACCGTTTTGTTCGCTCTGTTTGGGAGTGTGTGTAAGTTCCAAAAATCTCAACACACACACACAAAACCATTCTGTCCAACCATCGATCTTCATCCAAGCCAGAAATCTCACGTGATCAAACAAGATCTGACAACGTCATTTCATTTTGCATTCCAAACCACTTCAAAAGGTGATTCGGATGTTGGGAAAAAGCTTAATATTATAGCAATCAGTCGTGTTTGAGATATTTTGATCGGAATTTTCAACTTGGCAAGGCCGAGTTTGAAGTTGCCGGGAACGCAGCATTAAGTGTTTCTCAGTCAATTCATTTCTCATTGGCTACTTTCTGTTCCTGAGGAGTCAGGAATCTTTGGCTTTCCCTTCACACAACCCGTTTCAAAGTCGATTATTGGGACAAATTCACTCTTAACACAACTCAGACCACAGGATAATCTTAAATGATAATCTTTTACAACGCAAGATAATCTTGGTGTTAGCCATCCTTGGTGGGTAAGGGGGAACATCGGGACTTTGTTTGTGCACCCCTCTTAAGTTAGCACACCACCCAGATAGCATGCATGCATCTTGCCGATGTCGGACTAAGATTTTGCGTCGGAATTCTACTCCTAATGCATTATTTTGTGTGTGTGTTTTCCCCCCAAATCGGTGATACCACGTATAAAATTGTAGGGCTGTAAAATATCACTTCCATGAAGCTGTTTTTGTGCTGTGTTGGCCAAGCTGCTGAAAATACATTTACGATTATGAACTGTGTCTCTCTTTATTTTGTCCACACATATTAGGCTATTTAGTGGTAGTATATTGTTTTGTTGTTGTTGTGATATTGCCATAATCCTATCAGATTTAAGTAAATACTCAACTATGGATATGGAGATCTTTATACTAATTGAATGAGAGAGGCCGCGGCTGAGCATCTTTAATCCATCGGCTAAACATCGGCCAAACGCCGATGTCTCCGCGACGTCTGCCCAATAAGCAAACGCTCTCCATAATACAACTTCATTCACTGTGCCAATGTCAGCGAGATGTGTGTGCTATCAGGGCAGTTATTCCCCTGGATATAAAACCTTGGACTTTACATCCAATTACGGCCATGTTTCAAAACAGTAATGCAGGTATTAAGATTTTCTTAAAAAATGTTGTTAAAATGTGAAGTGGTAGACACCCAAAAAACACTGAGCTGGAGTATCCAACAGGTGTTTGGTAAAGACAATGACAATCCTTGACCTAGATTAAGGCCATTAGTGAGACCATAACTAACCCAATAACCACCAGGCAGAATCTGTGAGGAATGGGCAAAAAACTCCTCAAAGGCCACATCTCGAGCTGTGTTTCCATTACCATTGGAAATGTGCAAAATCTAAATAGTGCAATAAAGACTGGTAATGGAAACACCTGAATTTTGAAGGAAAAAAAAAAAAACACTGAAAAATTGCTAAAAGGTTTTGACACTTTCATGAGGAGATATTTCAGACGCTTCGGTATTGAAATGTGTCGCAAAAGCACAATGGAAACACTTTTTCCGCGAATACAAGTCACAGAACGTGACATACCTGGTCACATGACCACTTTTCTTTGAGAAAGCATGACTCTGTACGTGTGGACAGAAGAGGAGACCGAGACATTTTTTAGCATTATACTTTAAAATCATTTTTGCCACATTAGACGTGAAACAACAGAGGAATACAGAGTGTTATAAGGATGTTTGGAGCGTCCGTCGTTCTGCAGAGAAGTCTCGCGGGATGAGATTTCACGTTAGTTACGAGGCTCCAGCCCAAAAATGGAAATGCATTCAAAGGGCAATTATACTTTGTCAACATTTAGAAAAGATTGCTTTTATTTTGTAAAAATCTGTAATGGAAACAGCTTCTGTTAGGCTAGAAATTTGCACAATTAATTGTTCTCTCTGGCAAGAAGAAAATGGAATGGTTGCATGGTTACTGTGGGTTTCTCTTTGATCTGCTTGACTAAAGGCCCATGTGTGTACAGTGATGACTAAAGGGCAGATTTACTAAAAGTTTGAACACGATCAGCTGTGGCATGTTAAATATTGGGAGACAAAAATGCAAATACATTAATGTACTGTCGAATGCGCAATCAAAATCTATCAATCCTGGAACTGATTGCGTTGACGTTTTTTTGCGCATACATTCAGCACGTTTGCATGTCCTTGACATTAGGACAAGATTAGAGTCATCGATTGGCTGTACACTAGTTCTAATTAATCTTCCACCAAGGGCTTCGACAGTCTTTCCTCCCAGTAGCTCCGTCTGGGTAGAAAGAACCACAATCGTGCGAGATGATTCAGTACTTTTTTTTTTTTTGACATTGATCACTAATAAAAATCACGGACAGATACAAATTATGACCCAAGAACGTTAACTCAGAACATAAATAAGACTTTTACACGACACTAAGCTCTTTATTGGGTTGATGACAGCCAATGATATGTACTTTCTTTTATGAATAACCTGCTGCTCTTTACCTCTATGGTATTTAAAATTCATAGTACTTCAGTATTGAAACACTAATTCAAGACTAATATTTACTTTGTTGTAGTTTTCTTATTCACTCGAACTGAAGAGCCGCTCAGTGCGTTATTCACACAGATTCCGTCAAGTGGCCAAGGACGTTTGATGTAAAGAAAAAAGATGATCACTGATCTCTATTCAGTGCTATATCTCACCGAGTTGCTTTGTGTGAAGTAAAAGTAAAGTAAAATCTATTCTTGACAATAAAGTTGAGTTATTTTCTTTTACTTTTCAATGACATTTCAAGCACTTTATGACTTTCTCATAAAATATAAATGCAATATTCCCACTTAGACCCTTGAACTTCTCAAAACTTGCATTTAGATACAGCTATAATTCATCATGAAGTGTACTTTTTTGCAAAAAAAAAAAAAAAAGAAAAAGAAAAGTGCATTGCGTCCCTCCTGCTGTGTGATTAGTCCCATGTCTGAAAACATCTGAGTGGTCCTATTAAGACTCTCACTTTTGCTTCACTGTCGCTGAAGTGTTTTTGAGAGGAACAAATTAATGCGTTAGCGTGAGTCTGCTAAATTAAAAAAAAAAAGCAAAGTGCTTAGTTATTATTTGTTGTGTCTCAGTTTTCAGTCAAACTTTGAAGAAGCAAAAGGGTGTCATCACCTTTCAAACCAAGATATTATAGCAGAAATGATGTGTCTTAGGCTATTATTAGCATCAATCAGCGATAATGTGAGAAAAACAACAACATCTTTCAGTTTTGACTTGAATGAGAACTTTGGCACAGGATGGTCTTTCTTGAAGTGTTTTTCAACATTATCCATCCGATAAAAATATGCCTTTTTCTTAGACACAAACCATGTTTAGAAAGAAAGACTTGTCTCTCTGCACTTTGTGTTCAGTTGGTCTGGATTGTGGTTTAGAGCTCAGCATCATGCTTAGTAAATTCAGTGACAGCTTCAAGGGAAGGCTTGAGTAAATTAGTAGATAAGCAAAGGCAGATGCTTCTTCACAGGGAAGAGAGGCAGTGTGTGAGGGTAAACTATCTAAAAGAAGGGAATATGGTATGAAAGATGAGTCTTTATCCCTTTAGAAAAGCTTCAGTAACTTGAAGGCCGGAGGTGCCCCTGCAGCTAAACCAGCATATGGTGTTTTTTCTTTCCTTTAATCTGCCCCCATCTGTTAATGTCGGGTTTATTTACACACCGGCTCAACATAAACATTTTATTTATTTTTTTCCGTGGAAAGTTTTTTATTGATTAATGTTTGCTGACAAAGACCCTTTGTGGTTCCTAGGCTACAATCATACACGTAAAGACATTTAAGATAAGGGAATGAAGCTGTGTCAAGTACAAGTACCAGATTACAAGTATTCACGTTACTGTAATTGAGCTGCTTTTATGGGTATGAAGTGTATAAAAGTATTTGACATCCTGATTTTATAAGGTTTATACTCTTTTGAAATAACTGTGTTCAATACATCATAGCAAAGAGCTGAGAGGCCTTCATTTTTGAGTCAGTGTACCATTGAGAAAAATTTAAACTTGGGGGTCAAACAACAAGCTCCCTCTTTCACTGATTGATAAGTTGTCTTTTTCTCCAACTATTTCTAAAGCAAGGGATTTCCAAATATGATGATGAGCTAAGGTTAGAGATATGACCCTGTAGGATGACCTTACTCTTGTCTATATAGGCACTAACTTGCTGGGAAATGTTGTAGAGTTTGCAGAGTTTTGCAGAGATTGCA
The DNA here is from genome assembly GCF_900634775.1 of Gouania willdenowi. Taxonomy (NCBI): domain Eukaryota; kingdom Metazoa; phylum Chordata; class Actinopteri; order Blenniiformes; family Gobiesocidae; genus Gouania; species Gouania willdenowi. The sequence continues at coordinate 21,443,872 of NC_041066.1, forward strand.
ATGATCTGGCCAGCAGCTCTCAGCAGGTTGTGACACCCTGTTTTTGGACTCTGATTGTACAATAAATGTCATAATATTTGCAATTCAGTTGTGCCAAAGATTTCTTCCACACAACCTTTTTTATCACCACCATCCACACCACCAGATGCAACAGGTACTTGTACTTTTTTTTTGTATATTTATAAATCAGTAATTTTACTTGTACTGAAATATATTTTATTAGAAAAAAAAATTATTTATTACAATTCAACACCCAACCGTTACTGAGTAATTAATTATTTTTTGTGATTATTTCATTTCATGGCACATTGAACGTAATCCATATGTTCTTAGTTTTATTATGGGGTTGGGGTTTCTACCTATTATGTTGTTATATCCAAATGATTGTTTAGATTTTTAATTGAATTCATTGGTGATATTTTATTTTGAAAAGAATTGTACATTTTGACAAACCGTTTAATTTACAAATAAAATAAAATGTGCACGATTTTGACTCTTCCTTTTTAAGTTTATAGATGAGATGTTTGCTGTATGCAAGGGAAACGTGGCAAGATTGATTGCCAAAAATAAACATGGGGTGAAAGTAACTTTTACTTTGAGAACTATATATAATTCAGTTACTTTTTACTTGTACTTACATTTTTCATGTATGACTTACTTGTACTTGAGTGAAATTTCAATCAACTAACAGTACTTCTGCTTGAGTAAGATTCCAGTATTCTTTACACCTCTGCAAGTAGAATAGAATAGTCTTTTATTGTAGTCAAAAGGTCAAAAATAAAATACAAATGTGGGCGTAGCAGGTGTTCACATCCCACAGCCGTGCAGAGGAAATGTTTAGAGACAAAAACAAGTATCTCTCATTCTTTAAATGAGTGGTTCTCAAACTTTTTTGGCTCAAGCGCCCCTTTCTCTTATTTCTGAATCCCAGTACCCCCATTATCCGACTGCAACATTTTGCTTAGAATCCTATTTAAAAACAACTATAGAGCAAAATGATGGAATGAATGAATGAACGAATAACACACATTTTAAAGTGTCTCATTTTGTTAATAAGTGGAAGGAAACAGCATTTAAAGCAGTGATTCCCAATCTTTTTGGGATCATGACCCATTTCTGTGTGTATATATATATATATATATATATGCATATATATACATACATACATGCATATATATATATACATACATGCATATATACACACACACACATACTGCATTTTAGTTGAACTAGATTTATATTTCACAAAGTGAAAGTATAGAAATACACATTGCGTGTAGTTTTTATGTAAAAAAAAAAAGTAATATTTTAAATATGTACATTTACAAAAAAATATTTAGATTTTTCAGAAATTTCAGGGGAGCCCACAGGGGGTTCCGACCCCAAGTTTGAAAATCACTGATTTAGTTGGTACAGAATAGATTTATTTCTATAGTTTTTTATCATTTCCGGTCATCTCACGCCTGGGGTGAGACCAAGACTGACACTTTATTTGTTAATTTTTCACTCTCTCTCTTCCTCAGGTACCCCCTGTAGTGCCATCGCGTAACCCTAGGGGTACACGTACCCCCATACGAGAAGCATTGCTCTAGACCAGTGTTTCTCAAGGGGGAACCTTTTTAAAAATGACAATCACACTGAATATTACCAGCAACTCACAAAACGACAACAGAAACACACAAAATAAGAGAAAAATATACTAAATAATAAAAAACAACACACACACGACAAAATACACAAAATTATACCAAAAACACACAAATAGAAAAAGTACTTACAAATTGAAAGAAAAATACACATCACCGCTACAAAATGCACAGAAATAGCAGAAACACACAAAAAGACATAAGACACAAACAAACGACACAGAGAGCGAATTTTTTCAATAATACCAACAACGCACAAAAATAACAACAATAACAAAAAATACGATAAAAAATTATACTGAATAATAAAAAAGAACAGACAAACAACAACAAAATTACACCAAAAACACACAAAATAAAACAAAATGAAACAAAAAAAACAAACAAATTGATGACAGAATTTATCGTGATTAGAACATGAACTATACATGGTGTGAGATCATCGTAAATGATACAAATTATAGAAATAAATCTATTCAGGAGGCACTAAATACTGTTTCATTTCACTAATTTACAAAATAAGATCAGTTACAAAGTGTGTTATCACTCATTCATTCCATCATTATGATGTACAGTATGGTTGTTTTTCTCAGACTGAGTGAAATGTAGTTGTCTGACATAAGGGGGTACTTGTATTCAAAAATAAAGTAAAGGGGGTACTTGAGCCTAAAGAGTTTGAGAAACATTGCTCTAGACGCAGAAATACCAACAAAGAAAAGCAATGCTTTGTGATGGTAAGCCCAGCGCTCCAACTGGTCTCTCATTTACAGATCAGCATCAACCATTAAGTCCCCCAGATGCCCTTCCTGCTGTCTGACATGAAGTCAGGGTAGGAAAAAAAGATGTTTTATAGTAAAAACCACAACCATGTAAAAGATCCCTGATGCTCCCGTGGGGGGTGAGAGGCCAGAACAATGCCTGCGAGGAGCAGCGATATCTTTATAGCACGGCGTCACACGAGCACGTGTAGAGGGTAACTTTTAGTGGTAATAACTCCTGACGGCCCTCATGGGGCCAGTGCACGTCCAGATGTGGAGGAAGACATGACCTGTGTAGTATTAACTCCTGACATCCAGAGAACAAGCAATGAAATAGTTGCTTTTAATAACGTGTATCATTTAGATTTCAATGAGAACTTTACAGCAAGAAGAAGAAAGAAAGAAAGAAATAGTGCCTGTACTTAATGTAACAAGAAGCAGGTAGTGAAGCTGACGCAGGTGGAAGTTTGGGACAGCTGACCTTAGACTGTATTTAATGTACTCTGAGAAAGCTCTGCGTACTGGAAAGTATTCCTCCATGTGTTAAAGGTCACTGATGAATACAAGACTTACAAACTCTCACAGTAAAACTGACAAATAAGGTGCAACTGTTTGTGTGGCTCAATAAAATTATCAAAAAAATACATTCTACGAACTTTTCCGTCCTTATAAACCCTAGAACACTATGGGTGGGTGATGTGTGAAAGTTCTCCTATACCCCCTAGTCCGCTTTTTCCTACAGGCACATGTTTAGGTCATTATCACTTAGCAATAGTGTTAGTGTCCCTTTATTACTACACTGTATGTATTAACTGCATCTAAAAAATAAACGGTAACACTTTACTTAAAGTTGTATACTTACAGCTGTCATTACCTTTCATTATCTGCCAATAGCATGAATAAGGTGTAATTAAGCGTCATTAAGTGTTGTTCACTAAATTATAACACATAACTTTGGAGCTATGTAAATAATCAGGAAATGTTACGAGTTCCTTTTTAGAGTTTTTTTTTTTTTTTTTTATCACAAATTCAACACAAACTAACGGTAAAATTGCCCAATAAAATACTATATTTTCTTGTAATTTATTGAAAGATGATTTTTTTATGCCGTAGAGGCCATTTTATCACACTTCTGAAAATAGGAGACAATAATTAGCTAGATTTTACATAGGAGACCGTATTAACTTACTATTCGTGTAATCACATAAAAGTTGCATTGATTAAAAAAAAAATAAATAAATTAAAAAATCCACTTTAAATTGCACTCAAATTCCAAGAGTTTAGGGTTAATGGAAAGTTTATAATTTGCCAAACAGACGTAAGACGAGACAGCCGGAGTGATGAGTTGAAATGCAAAGACAAAGGCGTGAGGAAGGATGCACAAACACTGTTTCATGTTAGATCAGAGACGGCCACTAAAAACATTGTGTCTGAACGACAGAAAAAAAGGAAAAGGGACAGGGTTGGGAGGTGAGCTTAGGGTGGATGGAGTGTGTGCTGACTCAGCTATGCAAAAGGTCATCTTGTGAACTCATTGTTAACCCTCACATCCTGTAGGGAGGAGGACCAGGGGCATGGGAATTGTTTTAAAACCATAGCAGAGATTCTTATTCAGCAATAATTCAACAGATGTGGACAAGACACTCCCTGAAAAGCAAAGGCGGAGTTTGAGATTCTTACCAGGAGGCGGCAAAAAAAAAAAAAAAGAATTAAATATAGAGATGGCCTTGAGATTGTTGAGCACGAACCAAAATGTGTGCAACATATACAATAATGCAAAAATGACTAGCAACTAAAAAATGTTGTCGATGCACCGTTTATTGTAAATTCATAATAAAATCAGCTCCGGCGGACGCTTTTTATTTTGTTTTTGCTGCAGTACCATACATGAACTGCTGGGTGCAGTGTCGCTTCACCATTTACATTGTGGAGAAGAATTGCGCAACAGGAGAAGAACCAAGTCACTGACTCGAGCGCCAAAAAAAAACCAACAAAACAACAAAATGAATTCATAAATATTGTGTACAGTCACTGTGTTTTATGGTACTTAAAATGTTTGAATATTATGTACATTATATTAAGAATTGTATTTTTTACGCAAACTGCTTATGCCAAAAATGTAATTATTTAAAGCTTGGGTAATCAATTTATTTTCTTTACTTAAAAAAAAAAAAAAAAATCTTATTAGCATCATATAATATATCGTAAAAGTAATCATTTCTGAAAAAATCGTACGTCGGCGTGCTGTCTGTGCCTTATAATGAATTATTTTAGTTAATAAAACCCCGGAAGACAAAATCTTGGCGGTCACACCCTCCAGCTGCAATCACAGGAGTTAGAGAAAGGAGGGGTGAGCAGAGCCCACGAAGAAGCCTCCTCATTGGCTGCCGCAATACAGGGTGAAGCGTGTGCACGGTGCAAACTTGTTTTCAGTCTTGGACTAACTTTGGACGCACGAGTGGCTGTTTTCCTTCTAGACAGTTCATCTAATGTTCCATTTTCCTATATTTTGTGTGCATCCTTTTGTGTGGCAACACGTTTTACCGGTAGTGCACGTTCATCTCTCGTGCGTGATTTCGTACACTTCCGTGGGAGGAGGAGACTGGGAGGGATTATCAGAGTGGGGGACAGGATTTACAGTTTGAATTCAGCCATGCTCCACTGTCATGGTTCAAGAATCAGGTAGTGCAGCTTTAATTTTACCTAAACATGACTCAACGGGATCGTCATTGGCAAAGCGTGAAGCATATGGTACTAAATTGATTATGTGATGGTATTATTTAGCTGCCCCAGACTTTAATTAATAAATCTGGCTTTTTCCTTTCATTTTTTTTGACAATGTCCCAGCATCAAACTCAATGGCCCAGCCTTAGCACTGCATGGATTTGATTACAAATTAAACCAGACATTTTTTGGCAGCTGAAATGCTTTCAGAAGTAGCTCTGTAGTGAGTGGATGTTCAGAAGTGCTTTCCGTGCTAAGAGGAAAACACTGTGGCAATATCTGCCTGTAGCAGATGGTAAAGCACACATCTGCAGCATCCAACTGAAGAGCGCATGGGAAATATCCAACATCAAAAACACCTTTTAAGTGCAGTTATACTCTGCCCGTCAAGGGCTGTAACTCTTGGAGGGCATCCACGGCTGGGGCTGAAGTTTAAAAACTGCATTTGCTCTGAAACACGTGAAAGAAACGCCTTTGGGATTACATTCTATATTCAGAAATTGTATAAAACGATGAACATTTGTATTTTATTGTGATCATTGAGTAAAAATACACATTTTATGGATAGGTTATGTTTTTTTTTTTTTAAAAGGAGAGATTCAAATATAATAGGTGTGTAAACATTTCCAGACAAAAACCTCTGATCCTCTATATACTATAATAAATATTTTAAATAATCTAACATGGGCAACTGATGGCTCGGGGGCCACATGTGGCCCTCTGTCTAAATATCTGCAGCCCTCAAAAACGAATATAGAAAATGATAGAACACAAAAACATACAAAATGACAGAATAATAGATGAAAGTAAACCAAAAGTACACAAAACGACAAAAAAAAACACAAAAAGACACCAAAAATACACAAAATTAGAATAAAAGAACACTATAAAACAGAAAAATACACAAAATGACAAAAAATACAAAAACATTTAAGTTTTATGTTAATACATATCATATATTAGCCATGCAGGCTACAAATGGAAAAATATATATGTACCCATACTATGAAAGCTTTTCTGTTTGTATTAAATCGCTCAAAATAAATAAATAGATGAATAAAACGTACAAAATTACTCCAAAAATACATAAAATGACAACAAAAACATTCAAAGTAACAACATAAATGCACAGAACTTTTGCTCTTTCCTGTATTATTGTATTTTACCGCCCTTGTTTTAGACAATCCCATTTTTTTTGTGGCCCCTACACTGATTATGAGACAGTCCTGCAATTGTTAAGTTTTAAAAAATGTCAACAGTGTTTATTAGAATTATTACAAGAAATGAGTTGAGTTGATAGGCACCGGCAGACCCCTGAGACCCCGAATAACCGGAACAAGTGTAGTTGGTGCAGAAATAGAGACAACTGTTGCTTTGATTAAAGGTTTATTATATTATATTATTATATGCGACTGCAGTAACTGTGAATGTTCTGAAGTTCTCAAAAAAGAAAAAAAAAGTTGAACATAAATCTGTCAAAAGCATTTAGTTCAGACTAGAAGTTTCCACATTAGCAGATATCACTGACTTAACAAAAACGTGTTGAGAAAAGAGTGTAAAGTGACAAAAATGGGTCAAAAGTAGTTGAGAGCAACCAAAAAATTGGCAAAATAAAAAAGAAGCAGGTGGTATGTAATGGCAACGGGTAGCTTTAATGGGAAAATGTTGAAAACAATAGTGAAAAAGGGCAAACATGTGGAACAAAAAGAGGCAAAATGTAAGGAAAAATGTTAACAAATGGTATTTATTGGGCAAAAGTTAGCCTATTTGGATCAAAAGTGGCCCAAAAAATGTAAAAAGTAAATAAATGTGGAAGAAATGGACAAAAAAAAGGAAAAAAAAAAAAATATATATATATATATATATTTATTGGCAAAAAGAAGCTGAAGTCTAAACTTTTTTTGAAAATGTGCAAAAATTGGACAAAGAAAGTTGCAAAAGGGCCAAAAGAAATCAGTAAAAAGTGGTTAAAAAGTTTCCCACTTTTAAGGTTTTCTTAGGAAGTAATAATTATAATTAAGTTGACTTATAAACAGCTTCTACATGGTGTTGCTGATTATGTAGTGGGCTGAATTTTTGGTAAAATTAGACCAAAAAAACCCAAAGTCAAATATTATTTTTGAATGATAAACATGAAATGGGGTCAAACTGACCCCAAAGAAAATAGAATTAAAGTTCCTTTCAGCTTTATTCTATTATTGTACCATAAACTGCTCTACTCCACATTTTCATCTTCACTGGATGCACATTTTTCAGCTCCTTTTCCTGTTCATTTCAGAATAATGAATGAGACACCTGGGGACGCACAGACGCTTTCCCTCATTTTTTCCTGTGTTCCTGGAGTCACCACCTCAGCTCCTGTCCTCCCCACCTGTCACCAGAGCTTAAAATAAAAGGAATGCGAGCCAGTGATAAAAGTAGCAAACACACACACACACACACACACACACGACTCGACTAAAAGCATGCTCTGCAAAGCCCACGTGATCTTTCTGTATGCCACTCTGATTTATCTCATTGCTCACATTCAGTGTGCCACACTCGATCTCGGAAACATAGCGATCCACTCGCACTAATCATCCAGCACAGTCTTTGCTCGGTGGGTACCATAACTTAGGCTGGAAATGTGTGTGTTCCACTGGATCTGTCATCACCAACTCTCAGGAGGGCCAACCACTGAGCAGCGCCGTGATGAAGAGCAGCACGTCCTCAAAGCCGCCGAGGAGCCAGTGACTGACGGAATTTAGAAATATTTCCCAAAGTTAAAGGAGCGCATGCGGAAAATGAAAACAGACTTCAAAATCCAGTTTATATCGTGTGACAACCCACCGCTTCCACTTCAGATGGTTTCCCCATCACCTTTTAGATAAATCTCTGTGTACATTTTAGGAATAACTGGCTGCAGGTTTGTTTCCATTTTGAAGGATAATCTAGAACTAGTATCATCCTGTTCCCATGAGGGACTTTATTACGCGACTCTTTTTCCTTTACTTAAAGGTGGAGTTCACAGTGTTGGGACGGATGCTTTCAAAATGTGAGCTGACATCTGTAACAGCTGGAATCCTGTAAATACTCTTACCAATCCCTGCCTAGGGTTTGGTCAGAGTATTCAGTACTTTATTAGGTACTGACCAAATTCCTTCAGTACGAGAGGTTAGATTTTAGGCCCGAGCTGTAATTCGAGCCAGATCAGGCCAAGATATCACGCATTAGAGTCAGGTTAGGGTCGGGCTTTTTTTTAAATCTCTATTACATGAATATTATTATTTTAATAAACACAAAACACTTCTATATTGTTGTGGTATCATTTCTAAAGTGATTTCTGCTAGTAGTGGGACGGGATGTTGACGGTGTTGTGTTGTTCAGCGTTCACATTCATTGAATATTATTTGCTGATTTTGCTCATTCCTCACTTGCTGCTGGAGCAGCAGGTTCAGGTTCAGGTGACTTTATTAGTACTCGTAGGTAGATTTGTTCTGCGGTGAAAAACAGAGGATGGCATCTACATTGACATTAAAACAACAGACATTAAAACAACAGCACTGACAAAAAGAGACAATTCACAACACGACATCGTACTCGCAGGCTGACCAGGACCGAAGGAAAGAGGGGCAACTGAGCAATTTAAAGATCATTACAGTATCACAGTAAAAGACAGTAAAAGGATAAAACGACTAAAAATAAATAAATATTGAAAACTATAACTTATTTAAAAGAACAGCTGCGGCTGTGCAGGGAATAAATATGATTGCGTGCTTCAGTCAGTTCTGCACTCCACAAAGGGGCCGCCCGGTCTGGTCTGCAACGCTGTAGTGGACTAGGTTCTATGTTCTGGTTATGTTCCACTTATGTGTATTCAGTGGTTAACTGATGGCTGAGAAGGAGTCATGGTTTGTTTACATGTGTTCTGAGTGTTGATTGGCTGGGGAAAGGGCGGGTGTAAACGGGGAAAAGAGTGAATAATTCTGTTCCCACGGTAGTGAGAGTGTATGACGGTGTAAGACGGTTCTTTGTGTGTGTGTTTGTTTATTTTTGGCGTGTTACTACGACCTCCATTAAAGCCTTTGAAACTGTGGTAACGGCTCGAGTCATTACAGAACCTTTGGGCAGAGCTGCTGTGCATGTGTGCGCGCTCCCCCACGTTCAATGAAATAATCATCAGGTTTTTTTCGGGTTCGGGTTACAATTTAAGTTAATGGGTCGGGCTCAGGTTAGGTCGGGCTTAATGCCCACGGGCCCGAGTTGGGCTGGATTTTTTTGGGCCCGATCTAACTTCTATTCAGTACGGCCTGGTAATGATTCAAGTAAAATCAAACGGTACCATGTTTCGGAATCTAAACGCAATATCATTATTATTATTATTATTATTATTATTATGAGAAATAAATATAGTAAATATAGTAAATTGGAACATTTTACAGTATATTTACTATAGTAAATATAGTAAATTGGAACATTTTGAGATTGTATTCATTACCATTTATTTCCACACAAAAGTACGGAAATTGATACAAAATAGAAAAAAAAAATGATCAGGCTCCAAGTATAGCTATATTTATGAACTGAGAAAATAACTGGCATTCAATGCTGTTTTGGTGTTTTTTGTAGTGTCACAATGTCCGTTGATCATTTTAAAACAAAAAATAATATTTTACTCAGCAACGGTTGGGTGTAGAAATGTAAAAAGTTGCTTTACTTCTTTTAAAACGTACTTAAGTACAGGTAAAATGATTGATTTTAGAGAAGAAGCACAAGTACCCATAAAAACGACTCAGTTACAGTAACGTGAGTACTAATTCTGAAGATTTTCACTGTGCTCGTGGTGTTTTTGTCTGATTACAAATGATTACCAAACTACTATTCAGCACAGGAAACAGTTAGCAACAGCACAGAGAATATATTTTCCACTGTGAATCATCGGGGACTGAGTTTGTTAGAAGCAGTACTCCAAAAACTCATTTCTTCTGAAGAGGTACAATATATTTTCAATTCAACTGGGATTTTTCCATTCGGGGGCTGTAATGCATTATTATTTGCTGTAAACGGTGTAAACATAAGACTTTTTTTTTTCCATTGATGAAATAAAATAGGGAACTTGCACTAGTGCACAGAGGCTTTAAAAAAAAAAATGTGACAAAATTTCCCTAAAACTTTCGGCAGGAAACTTTCCGAGATATTCGACATTGAATGATGTGTTTTAATTGTAGACATTAGCTGAACTCTGTTATTAGCGAGACACAGTTAGAACAAGGCGAGAGCAAGGTGGGACGCTATCTTTGTTTTGTGACAAATAACTGAAGAGCTCGAGTAGAATTTTAGTTTGGGATGTTACAATTAAAAAGAATGATGAGGAAAGAAAAAACCCAACATGGCAGGACATGTTTGGGACAATATTCACAAAAGTCAAGCATTAAAATTTAGCCAAAAAAAAGTAGAATAATGGTATTTTACCTTTATATTTTTGTTCAACTTGCAGTTAATCAGGGTTCCTGCGGATCCTTAAAAGTTCTTAAAAGGCATAACATTCATTAATCTAAAAATAAGGCTTTACTTGTCATTAAAATGATTTCAATCAATGTTTCAAAAGTCTTATTTTAACACCGAAGTATAATTTTACGATTGTAATTAGTCTCACATTTCAAAATAAATAGTAAGATTTGTTTTTTTTTTTTTTTTTAAATGTATAAACAACATCAGAAAATGTCCAACAAAGATTTTTCTTAATGCTTTTTACTTTTTGTATTTTCGTTGCTGTTTTATAGATTTCTGGCAATTTTTGTGGTGATTTTGTGTTTTTGGAATGATTTTGATTATTTAATTTTGTTTTTTGTGTATTTACTTTGCACTTCTGCACTAAACACTAGAAAATAAAAAAATACCCTAACCCTTTATAATTGTGTTTTTTTTACCCAATTATATTTACTGTGAAGTTGGTCTTAAATTTATTTTCAAATGGCAATAAAAACTTCTTAAAAAGTCTTGAGTTTAATTTGACTAAAGCTAAACCTGTTAATGCAATAAGAAATTTACAGTTATACATTTCCAAAGATGTGATTTTTTGTTAACTGTAGAAAAATGAGTGTTTTCCAGAACTTTCTAGCTAATAAAAATACTTAAGAATTATTGGGTTTTGCTGCAGTGCTAAAAAGTTTTTTTTTTCTTTTCAATAAGCAACTTAGAACAGTGTCCTCCTTTGCAGTAACAGAACGATTCATGATGAAAAGCTGTCAGTTTTCACTCTCACCTGCTGAAATATAACGTGAGTCACTAATCCTTATTGGGCTAATATTAGCAGCCTAGCTTTCACAAAGGAAACCGGGGCGGATTCACTGAGATCTGAAATAAAAGGTGGTAAACCAGGTGCGTTCCTAAATCCTTTGATGACGCAGTTTCCTTACCTGCTGCGAGGAATACACTAAGATTGCAGCAATAATTAGTGCACGTGCAGAAGTGGTGCAGACCGCCCTATTTAAATGAGCGTTTTGCTCGTTCAATGTGGAGACGTGAGGCGCACAGTAACACACAATGACGTGAGGAAGTTAAACTTAAGGCAGACGGACTTCTCAGTCTGCGGGACAAATATTTGATCATTTAGAAAACTAAATATATATTCATATTTTTTCCCCAAAATTTAAAGTGGCAGCTCTGTGAGGTCCTGTAACTTTGCTCTGATCAGTCCATGAAAAATAGGCAGATTTGGACAAAAACCGTCCTATTGATCCACCATTGATCTGAGATAATACAGCAACACAGTCAATCAGTCTGCACCATTTGAAGATGATCTACTGACCATCATCCAGCAGGTCTGAGCAGCGCTGTGTGACGCACACTCATATATGAAACATTACGCATCTCATCAGCTGATTCTGGCCCGACAACTCGTCCGAAGCGGCACCCATGGAGGTCCACACACAGCGACCCTCTGGCTCCGCACCGCAGCGGATACACATACATACCAGACTCTACACGGGCTTCTGGCATCCAGCTTTTTCTCTCCCTCACACACACTTTATTTTCTCATTCAGTGGATGTTAATATTGACTATTGTTTTAATTGAATTATTGTCATAGAAATGTTAACTGGAGCTTTTTTTTCCATCTCCGCTGTGTTTTGTCAACATTTACTGCAGCGGATCTCTGCGTGTGTGTTTGCACCTGCTTGTCAGTTGCACTATTTTCCTTTTATCGGTTTAAGTTTAAAGGTCCAGAATCATGCTATGTTTCAGCTATTTCTCTTCTTTTTAAAATAAGCAGAAACTTTACTAAATAACCATTTTACCTCTGTTTCGCAGCATTAAATCCCAAATGTGAAAACCAAGGCTGTAAAGGATCACTGGTAGAAACCTATCATTATGTGTGTGTAGAAAACATCTGCACACATTATCCCAGTGATTCTATTCCCCGGTGCTGCTACACACGGTGCACAAGCACAGTGTGTGTGCCGTCATGTCTGAGTGCTGTGTGTCGCTCGGCCACTAACACCACTGGGAGTCCAGTAGTCCATACTGATATGTAGGACTGTGGCTACGGAGTGAGCTGTGTTTTCTCCTGGACTAGTCATCTGACACAAAACGTTATCTCCCCAGGTCTGCACTACCTTCCTTCTCTGTCAAACTCAAGGCTTGGGGGCCAAATCAGGCCCTTTAAAGCTCCCAATACGGCCCACAGGAAAATAAATCAGGGGTTCTCAACTGGTCTCACCCTGGGACCCAAATTTTGCCACAGTCATTAAATCGTGACCCACTTTTTTTTTTTTTGAGAATTCAACCAACCAAATTTAGTTTTTCAGAAGTAGCTGTTGAAAGCACAGATATTATCTTTTTAAAAACATAAATATATGTATATCCCTGTGCAACATGCATTTCACACCATGGCTGTCGAAAGAAGAGTTTCTTTCAAAATAAAAGACAAGTCCAACATGAGACATTAAGTAGGCTATTTATTTATTTTTGACCAGCTGCCCGCGACCCACCTAGTACAGGTCCGCGACCTACTTTTGGGTCCCGACCCACCAGTTGAGAATCACTGGTGTAAATGACCAACTAATTCAGTAGAAGATATCTCAGTACCTCCAAATAAATACACACATTTAATGAAACGGCACAATTATTTTGAAAGGGCTCAGTTTTCCTTTGCCTATATCACGTGATGGAAGTCAGTTTTAATCTTAAATTGTTGTAAGTTCTCTCAATTTTTCCAAAATCTTCTCCAGAATTTCCCAAAATGGAATAAAAATAGTGACAAAATCAAGGAAATTTAAGTGAAGATCTAGCAAGGATTGATATCTGTCACTCCGCGTAGTTGGTGTCACACAAAACACTGCTCGGCGTTGTATCGACCCGCATTAAATGTAAAATTGACCTATACTTCACCCTCCTGGTGGACCAGAGCAGGAGAGATGAATACGAGCTTAGAGGCGAGGCTGGCAGACGAGCTACGACAGTAGCAACACCATGGACTACAGAGAAGCGCTAAGATTCATGGGACATGTAGGATTTTAATGGAAACTACTACGTGGCGGTGTGCCCAAGTATGTAACATACATAGTATGTTTGAGTCTTCATGGACAGGCTGACTTTTTAACAGTTTTTAAGATATTATCAAAAAATAAATAAATATATAATATCATCCATGTAACCATGTTGAAATAAAGACTCAAAGAATACTGCACACACTATTTAATTTACCCAATTAGTGCCTGAACATGGGTTTGTTCCTGGTACGATCAGCACAAGATGAAGCCTCCTATTCTGGCTTTGTGGGTTGCATGTTCTCATTGAGTGTGCATTGATTTTTCCACAATGACTCTGCTTTCCTACAATAGTAAAAAAAAAGAAAAAAGTTTCTCAATGCAAAAACGTATGAATTGCTCACGATTGAACTGCTAACATCTGTTAGCGTACTTACTCACCATGGGCTAAGTGTGTATTCAGTGCATACCGTAATGTTAAAAAATGGGATATTATATCCAAATTTATTACTTCCCATACCTGTGAACCATTCCAACCATTCCCATAAATTACAAAGAGACACTGAAGAGGTTAATGTAGCATAGGACTATATCTGAAAAGGGCATCAGGAGAATTATCTTAGAATAAGTCTTTTCACAGGCTGCAGGGTACTTTTACTTTTTATTATAAGCATGTTTATACAATGAGAAGATGTAGTGAGGATAGTTACAAGTGAAGTGTTTGCCTTATTAGTGATGTTGACTCAGATCTGATAAGGGCCGTCTGTTTTGTTTCCACTTTCTCTCCTAACCCGACTAAGAAAGGGAGGACATTTTTCTTCATGATCTGTGTGGTAAAAAGAAAGAATGCTGTCTGAATTATCTTCATGTTCTATTTACTTTATTGTGTCAGAGGTCTCAGGCACTAATTTTGCTGGTTCCAGTGCCTCTGGGCGAGGAATCCGTCTCTTAAGTGTGGCTAAAGCATCCATTACCAAAGGCGGCTGGCCTTGAGGTTGGAGATTGTTTACACACTTGGCCAAACACATTACAAACCCCCGTGCTTCTCTTTTTCCCAAAGTCCTTCATGGGCTTTGGAGGGTACATTTGCGTTCATCTGGGAATTCTCCGCAGCCCATTAAATGTCTGCTAGTAATTACATATTTTGATCCTCACAAGCAATACCATATTAGCTTGAAGGCTTGTAACGCTCCGATTGGAGGAATGCATGCTGACATGTACCGCTGTCCTGAACTTTAGATTTTCAACAGTGTGTCTTAACCAGGAGTGGATGGATTATCAGGAAAATTAGCAGTGAGCTAATGATGCTGAGAAAATGGTCCCTAATCAGTGTGGTAATTTCCTTTAGCACCAGCATGACACTGAAGTCTTATTAAACAAACTTTGGGAGGATGTTTTATTCAGTCCCAAATGGTAATTCAACCATATTTTTTCTTTAAAAACAGAGCAAGGGAAGGGGGATAGAAGTGATGTATACAACAGTCTCTTCCACACGGTGCCTGTCTTGTGTAAATTAAAAATAGTGTTTTTATTTTTCTATTTATAAATCCGTTACTATTGTAGAATATGCCCAGTAAGTCATAATTTGCTGCATTTCCGTTACACTTGGAAATACGCAAAATCTAAATTGCGCAAAAAAAACTGGTAATGGACAAAAAAAGGACAAAAAAAAAAAAAAATGAAATTGTGTACAGACTGTTTGACCAGAGAGACAAGCTTTGATGCAAATTTTCTGTGTACAAAACAGGGGATGGGACTTGGATAAGCAAACTGCTTCTCTCGTCTCCTTTTTCGGCATGTACAAAAAAAAAAAAAAAAAAATTACAAAACTTCTGTGAATGCAACCATGTCGAAAATAAACTGAATAAATAAAAAATAAAATAAAATAAACACCTAGATTGTCAAAATAAATGAACACTCAAATATCGCAAAAAACATTTTCATGAGGAGACATGAAAACTAAACATCCAGGTACACATGGAGCATTGGATCCTATTTTACAGTCATGTGTGCTCCCCTGAAGAAATAAAATATTGTGCTTGTTCAATCTAGAGTAACAATCAATAGAGTGGTTATGTTTCTTTTTGTACATCTTTATATAATGCCAGACTTGCATGTAAGTCACCCTGTTACAGATAACAAACAGCATATGGATGGATGGATTGCACTTCCTGGGCTAGAGAGCTGAAACAGATGCAGATGTACAGCGTTTGAAGATTGCCACAAAACCCTTTGTCCCTCCAATGTGTAAAATCAATAGGTTTAAGAGTAGACGATAGTACGTTGATTAGGAAACATCTCAATGTTCTCTTAATGGATCTAAAAACTGAAATAACCAAGATGGACTTATTTTGAAGACATGGATGTCCAATTTCTGATGTGTTTTGTAATTTCTTTTGAATAGCTCTTATCCTTGAAGATGAAAAAAAAGTCTCAGAGTCTCAGAATAGGAACTGGGAGAATAAGAGGTCCTATTTTTTATTTTTCCATCCCAGTATGTGGCATTTGAAGTCGAGATCTGAGAGTTACTTATTGATGGAGGCTGCGACTTCACTTTCCTGCCCCGAGTACGTGAAAGCTTCTGAATGTGCCATTTTATATAATTCACAATAATAGTTTCAACACTATTCTGAAAGTTGATTGATAGTTCACAAAGGCACATTTGGTCCATTGCTTTCAGACGTCCTGTAAACTAATAATTACTGACATCACAAAACAAAATGCATCTGTTTCTCTGAAAAGTTGCCGGCTCTCCTGGGAGGAGAAAAACCACACATAACGTTAATGACAAATGAACTGAGATCCAACTAAAAGGAACTGACATTTTCTTTCCAATAATGGTATAAATAAATAAATCCCTGCCTTTTTCCAAACGAGGCTCAGGAATGATGTTTTAATTGACGTGAGCTAGCTTCAGCAGCTGAGAAATGTCACACAAACTTTTAATTAACTCCGGCCTGTAATTAAAAGTGGAAAAAAAAAAAAAAAGGGACACTATTGGCAGATGTAGAATGTCTGCCTCTGTGCCCGGGTCACTCTCCACCCACGTTATTATTTCTCAAATTGAGAGGTTCGGTCAGATTCTCTCAGCTTGTCATTTTACATTAATCAAGATGAGCTTTACAGAGATCACACCATCTTTGACTCAGAGAGGGAGAATAATTGCCTGCCATTTGCAGAGGGGTATTTTTTGGACTACCTTTTGATTGTTGATTGGACACTTTGTGGTCATTATCGACTATTGTCGGAGCCCAAATGTGCTTTTCATTGCTTTTAAAAAGAATTAAGGACATGAAGTCAGAGAAATGCCAGTTGGCTCTTGCCAGCTGGAGAAGTGATTATTAATCCAAGCCTGAACCTCTCAAACTACGCACGCTGACAGCGGTTTTCTTGCCACATGTTTGTCTTTGCATCCAGACTCTTTGGAGAAACAGGAGCAGACCATCGTGTGCTGTTCGTCCCAACTTTCAATTGGATGAAGGACTAATTTTCCAAGCTGTGTCAATCCTAGCGCGTACATGAGGACTGAAACCCTGGTGGTTTTACAGATGAAACACAGTGTCTGTGTGGTTTCTCCTTCAGCCTCATTATACTTTCAAATCCCTAATATGTATGTCTAGGAGGAAAAACTTAATAATTATACCTATAATGCTCAGATAATTTAAACCGGACATTTTTTCAATGGTTTGGCGTCATTCATACTTATTAAATTACAGGAGTGGTTTGCTTTAATTAACAACTCTTTTTTTTTTTATAACAATGATGACGTAAAAGCTGCTGGAGACAAACAGTATTAATCCAATGAAGACGGAGAATGTTTCAAAGCTCAATGAAATCAAATATAATTTGCTTGAAAAAAAAAGACGTTAAGTTTGAAATTGTTTGACATTATGAGAAAGGTTTTGCCTCGACACCAGAGGTTCTCAACCTTGGGGTAGCAAGACACTGGAAGAGGGTCCCTTCAAGAAACTAAAAATATATTTTGAACAATTTGTTGCTTATTTTTACTCTTTTTCTGCAACTACACCAACGTTGCCATATTTTTTCTCCTTTTAATGAATTTTTGCCAAATAACTCCCATTTCTCCCACTTTTACATCAAATTTCAATGCTTTTTCTGCAATTTTTTTTTCCACTTTCAAGACTATTGTTGCATATGTTGATTCGTTATTGTCACTTTTAACCTCTTTAACCATTATTCATGCTTATTTTGGCCAATTTAACCACATTCACTAGATGTCATGCCCATTATTTGTCAGTTTGAAATTAAATTAGCCCACATCCCCCCCATTTCTGCCACTTTTAAGCCAATATTGACACTTTGAAGCCTTTTTAACACTTTTTCTGTCCATTTTTGACCACTATTTTGCAACTTTTAATGAATTTCGTTGGTTTTTAAAATCCCATTTCATCACCTTTTCCACCATTTTTTTGTCACTTTTAACCCATTTTATTTCTGATTAAAACAAGGATTTAGATCTTTAAGATAATTATTATGGAACAAATAATAAATGTCTTGGATAGCAGTGGATATAATTATTAAATGCATGCTCTCTTTTGTTTGGGATAAGAATTGCAGAAAGTTGTATCCTGTGATTCAGACGTTATGCAGGACAACGACACGAACTAAAAGAAATTCACGCAACACAGCATTTTTTTTTTTTTTATCTCATTGACTGCCTGGTAATGGATAATAAAAAAGAAATACAAGATGGAACAAAGCGGCACCATCGTATATATACAGGCCCACACAACAAATAAAGGTACTGAACAGAACCTACTTTACTAGGTGACAAAAGGAACTAATTAGCCCGTGGAAAACTAAAACCTATGTAGACTAATTAAAACAGACTTCCATTTCCTGGATTTCATGGTGAACTATTATCAAATCAGGCTTCGACTTCTCTCGAGATCAACAAATACTGTCAAATGTTTCCACGTTAGTCCCACATCCCAAAGCAATCTGCTCAGCTCACACTGGCCTGTGTCAGATCCATCTGCCTCAGCCCGACACATTCTCCCCCTTTGAGCCCAACCACAGACGCTGAGAGACACTTCGCCGCTTCCTTCTTCTTACTTTTCAGCTCTTTACAGCTGCCTCCAAACAAGCCGATCAGCACTCTTCACAATTACAGAATAGACTGAGAAAGCAGTTGCTTGATTTAGCAAACTGTGGGGACTGCCATTTTCTATTAGGTTTGAGACGGTGATGATTTATGTTGCACGTGTGTGAATGCTTTTCACACTCTCACTCTCACACACACTTTCTCCTCTTCCCCTACTTTTCCTGTTCTTGTCCATCTCTACCTCCCGTCTGTCCTTTCTCCACATGCTAATATCTCATCTTTTCTCCCAGGCAAGGGGCCCCTGACCCTGAATGCACAATTCCAGATGTCTGTGCTAACGGCTCCAGAGGAAGCCCTGGTTTCATGATATGAAGATGAAAGCAAAGATGGTGTATGATAGCACATCGTGCTGTGTGCTGAAATAAACAAAGGGAGACAGGACAGCTGAGACATAAAAGAACGCGTTTTTTTTCCTAGCGGAAAAGTAAATAATTTTTCCCAGAGATTGTTCTTTATAAGGTTACATGCAGAAGAGACCCAAGTGTGTTCGCTGCTTATTACTGCACAGAACTCAAGCTGTTTGCAATTGCCCTGAGGAGAGAAACATGTGTTGCACTCTATAATAAATCACATCTCCTCTGTAATTAAAGTATCTTAATACATAGAGATGATGCCCAGGGAATGACTTATTATGTTAATATTCATATATCCATGTAGCTGTGTGGCATCACATTCAACAACAAACATCCAACGCCTGCAATCAAAGTGAATTCTTTGAATTCTTAGCAGTACATGGGCTGTGTTTGAAATATCATACTAACGTACTACTCGTACTAAGTCTGACGTCAAAATGAGTATGTAGTGCGTTCACATTAGATAATTTGGAAAGGTTGAGTACCCAGATGTATACTGTATAGGGACATTTTTTTAAGAATGCACAGTGGACACATAAAATGGTCCTGGGACCAACTTTCAAGCTAAAAATCAAACATCCCCTTTTCAAAATAAAAGCATCTCTTCTTGTTTTCCAATAACTTTTTAAACACTTTTGTAAATAGGGCTCTTGTTTTGAAGTTAACCGAAAGTTTTGAAATTATAATGGTTTCCGAAAATTTCCATGATGTTGGAATGAAATGTGTTTTTTTGCAAGTTTTGTGGATTGAATGACCATATGTTGATATTCTACTTGGTCAATTTCTCGCTTAAAATTCTTTCAGAACTTTCAAAGATGGAGAATCAACAGATATATATATAAACTTGGAAGTATACTTCAGTGGAAACTGTCACCATACTAATCATAAGTGTGGTATAGTACAGTGATTCTCAATATTTTGGCTCAAGTACCCCTTTTCTATTATTTCTGAATCCAAGTACCCCGTTTGCTTATAAAACTATTTAAAAACAACTATAGATCATAATGATGGGATGAACAAGGAATAACACACATTTTAAAGAATCTTATGTTGTAAATAAATGGAAAGAAACTGTTTTTAGTGCAGTGGTTCCCAACTTTTTTTTTGGATCGTGACCCCATTTTGATATCAACTTCAAAGACATTTTTTTCTAGAATTTGTTTTTGATCATGTTTATTTCTTTTTTTTTTACAGCATTTTAGTTGAACTACATTTATCTTTCATAAGGTGAAATGCAGCTGTTTAAAATTGTGTGAAAAAATTCAAAAATCAATGAAAATTTTTCAGAATTTTCCGACCCCAAGACTGAAAAACCATGATTTGGTGGCTCCTGAATAGATTTATTGCTATAGTTTTTTCATTTCAGGTCATCTCAAGCCTGCGATGGGACCAAGACTGACACTTCATTTCTTATTTTTCACTCTCTCGCTCTCAAGTACCCCCTGTTGTGCTACTGTGTACCCCCATTTGAGAAACACTGATATGGTAGATAGTAATGAGTTTGTAGAGTTTCGAACACAGCCTTGGAACTGTATTTGGACAAATGTAGTACGTGTTGACGTGCTAAAAAGTCTCCAGTAGCAGCGAGACCTTCCTTCCTTTGCTTCTTTTCCCCAAACCTGACCCAGCAGGCCGCGCTGTTCCAGTAATTGAGTGAGTAATGGACTTATTCCGCTGAGTGGTTCTCTGGGCGTACTCAATACTGGGATGTAAATCCTGTGGCCAATGGCAGATTAGAAGAAACACACTTCAGGGAAATACATAAAGCCACAAAATAATAAAATAAATAGAATAACATCCTTAACAATTGAAAAACCATGGTGTAATTATTCCTCTGCAAGAAATTCAGCTCGAGGCATATTCACTAAATAAGGAGATTCCTTTAAATTGTTTTTTGTGCCTTTTTTATTCCGTTGCCACCTTGCAATCATTCCCACTACTCACCACTGGACACCCACCAACTACATTCCAACAGTGGGACACGCTGATCTGAATAATCCCTTTTTTTAAACCCACCATGCAACCTAGATGCACAAACAATTAGCTTTTACAATAAATCCATCAGCTAGCTCAGCCAAAGTCCTGCTAGCACATTTTAAACACCGCGTGGCCTTCTGAGGCCATGTGGTTTCCTCTCACTATTAGCCAACAGCATGTTTAACCATTTATTTATTTATTAATCAGGATTATTCGACATCCTTCCAACGATGGCACTCGAGGATGTCTCCTCTCCTCTCCTCTCCTGATCTGTTCTTGTCTCTTTTTATCTCTGCATGATTCAATTAGCTTGTTATGCTAATCTTCTCCTTCAACGCTCTCGCGCTCTGACTGCACAGCCACCTCCTGTTTAACGCTTAAACAGCGACTGCACACACTTCACTGGGAAGAATTGATGGGACACAATAATCCCCTTCCCTCCAAACACACCCGTCTATCCCAATCCCTGAACAATTAGCAGTCGGCATAAGCAGAGTTTGAGATTCCATAAATATATAGACTGTCTCAAGAATCATGCCAACCACAATGTCTGTAGCATATACAACTAGAATGTTTGCATTTCCTGAAGAAAATGCAAGTGAGGATGCAGATGCTGGGCTGCGTCACACAACATTAGCTTAGCATTAGCTAGCATTAGCATTAACCCAGCATTAACCTAACATTTGCATTAGCTATGCATTAGCCTAATGTTGGCATTAACCTAATATTAACATAAACCTAGCATTAGCCTCACATTAGAATTAACATAGCATTAGCTTAACATTAATCTGATGTTAACATTAGGCTAACATTAGCACTAGCTAAGCATGAGCCTAGTGTTAGCATTAATAAAACATTAGCCTTACATTAGCATTAGCCTAATGTTAACATTAACATTAGCCAAGCATTATCTTAGTGTTAGCATTCGCCTAGCATCAATATAAACCTAGCTTTAGCCAAGCATTATCTTAGTGTTTGCAATAACCTAGCATTAACATGAACCTAGCCTTAGCTTAGCTTTAACCTGATGTTAACATTAACTACGTATTAGCATTAGCTAAGCATTAGCCTAACGTTAACATTAGCTTTAGCTAAGCATTAGCCTAGTGTTAGCATGAACTAAGCATTAGCCTAATGTTAGCATTAGCTTAATGTTAGTATTAGCTAAGCATTAGCCAAGTGTCAGCATTAATCTAGCGTTAACATAAACCTATCATTAAAATCAACCTAGGATTAGCTTAGCATTAAAGAAACATTAACATTAGCTTAATATTAGCATTAACTAAGTATTAGCATTAGCCTAATGGTAGCATTTGCCTAGCATTAACATTAGCCCTATCAATAACTTTAGCTTAGCATTACTAATAGCCTAGCATTAATATTACCCTACCATCAGCTAAGCATTAACCTAGCAGTAGCTGAACATTTGCCTGAAGCATGAAAAAGTCCAAAACACGTAAATAGGATGCTGCATTTTAAAAAATAAACGAATAAAAATTGCAGCAGTTTTCTAAGAAGAGCAGCTCCGCCCTGATTTTTTCTTACTATTTTAGCTCTGTGAGGTTGACCGTGTCTTTAAAAATCATCATTTTTGGATTAACGTTGCAAATTCTTTAAAAAATAAATCTTAATTTTTGCTGCAGTACCATACATGAACTGCTGGGCACAGTGTCGCTTCACCATTTTACATTGTGAAGAAGAAGAACCAACCTAAAGTCTCAAAAGTTTGGGACCATTTTACTGAAAACTTATACTACAGACTTGAGGTAGAACTACCATCTGATATATGAAACTAACAGGCACTTAAAATATGTGTATATTATGTACATTATATAAAGAATTGTATTTTTTTAATGAATTTGGGAATACTGTAATGAAAACTTTTGACCACTAGACGGGGGCAATGCACCCCTGCCACCCCTCTCATCACTAGAGCGCCAAAAAATAACTTGTATTTTTAAAAGAACAGTCAGTGTTTTATGACACTTAAAATGTGTATAGTATATAAATTATATTAGGAAAAGTGTTTTTTCAAATGAATTTGGGAAAAAATTATTGAAAACATTTGACCACTAGGGGGGGCCATGCTCCCCTTGCCCCAGCAAACTCTGCGTATGGCAGTCAGTGCTCATAGTAGCTGATAGTGGAAATACGCAGCTAAAGGAGTCAAAACAAACAACCGTCAGCAGGACGCCAAGTGAAATATTTTATGTTGATGCTACAATGGAGACGGTAGTTGTGATCTCATCTGCTTAATATTAGTTTTGCCATGTAGGCTACAGGTTTTTAATATTTCCTTTGTTCTACACACACGCATGGGGTGTATTCTTTAACTAAGGCTATAAATTAAAGTTTTTTACGTGGGAGCTTGTTGCTAGGCCATGGAAACGGTGGAGGCGGGGAGGGAGGGGAGGGGGGCGAGTGGCCAGAGGCCAATTAAAATACAGATGTCTGGCTGTCGGTGTAATTCCATTCAGCTATGATTTACATTTAGAACAGTCACCAAAGACCTGCCACTCTGTGCTCACGCAGGAAATCGAGACTGACTCCGACCTAATGAGAAAAGTGAACCTTCCGAACTTTTTACGAGACTCTCGTCTGAAGGGAGCCGCGCAACTTTGGCCGTAATATTGCAGCCCTTTCAGCTAATTACCCATTGACAGGGGAGACTGGTGCATTAGTAGCTCAGAAACCAATTTCACTTTGAGCTGGTTGTGTGAAAAAAAAAAAAAAAAAAGTGGAAGGAAAGAGCTCAAAATTGGCAGACACTCAGGGAGATGATCTGTATTTAACTTTTGCCTCATTTTTTGAAACTGTACTTAGGGATGATACAAATGTGTGTGTGTTTCGTAGAGAAATAAAGCTGTAAAACAACCGTACTGTTGAACACCTGGCTTTTTATTGCTTAGTCTTTAAAGGAGTTTGCTTTTTAACAGTTGAGCGTGAGGCGACAGCATATGGGGTGTCACAACACATGGCTTAAAGTAAATGGTGAGATTACACCAACCAGCAGTATCCAATTAATTCAATAAAACTCCGACTCGGTTAAAGGTGATGCTAAATGTAGCGGCTGCACACGTATCCTCGTGTTTGCACTTGTTTGATTTGACTCCATGCTCGTATGCTGCTCTGACTGTGAGTGTGTACGAGGAGCTGTGCACTTTTTGTTCCTGCTCTTTGAATTACAATTCTGTTTGACGTGGTGTCAAAACACAGCCGCGCTCAGTCTCTGTGAGGACTTCAAACTCCACACTTTGTTTGGTAAAGATAGTGTTTCACTTTAAAAAGTAATAAAAAGCTGTGGAGGATAACGATGAAAAAAAAAAAAAAAGTCAGTGTTTGTTTTGTAGAAATTAAAAGTGGAGTTTGTACAGTATGGAAACAAAATAACAGTAATTTGACCTCAATGGTTTTACAAGCCTCTAATTTCCATAATTTCCATGTGATTGTTAGAGTTTACAATATTGACCAAAAAGCATTAACACAGGGGAGAACAAGGGTTTTTGTTGTGTTTTGGGATTCATTTTTGTTTATCTTTGTCATAATTCAGTGTATTGTTTTCTCATTTTATTTTTGTTGACATTTGTGTATTTCTCTCATTTTGTTAATGTTTTTTTGCATGTATTTCTCCAATTTTGTGTATTTTTGTCATAATTTTGTTTATTCTTGTAAGTTTTTATTTTGTGTGTTTTTGGAGTCACTTTGTGTATTTTTGTTGTGTGTTTAGTTTTGTTCTTGATTTACATGTTTTTTTAGTCATTTATTTGTCATTTTCTGTGTTTATGGAGTCATTTTGTCTATATCTGTTGTCCTTTTGTGCATTTTTCAGTGTTTTTGTATGTTGTTTTTACAGTTGGTGTGTTTTTACAGTCATTTGGTGTATTTTACAGTATGGTTTTTGTGTATATTGTTCTCTCATTTTGTTTATTTTTGTTGAAATTGATTTATTTCTCTCATTTTGAGCATTTTTTCTTGTTTTGTGTGTTTTTGATGTTATTTAGAATGTTTTTTTTGTGTCATTTTGTTGTGGATTTATATCTTTTATCATTTATTTGTCATTTCTCTGTGTTTATGGAGTCATTTTTTCAATATTTGTTGTTTTCTGCATTTTTCTACATTTTTGTATGCTGGTTTTTGTACAGTAATCTAATTTTTTCAGTCATTTTGTGTATTTTTTCTTGTTTTGTGTGTTTTTGTTGTTATTTAGTACATGTTTCTGTTATGTTTTATGGAATTTTTGTTGTAGAATTGTTGTTCTAACCCTTTTACAGTTAATTTGTGTGTTTTTGTTGTTATTTAATATAGTTTTTAATTTTTGTGTCATTTTGTTCTGAATCTACATGTTTTTTTTTGTCATTTAGTCTTTTTTTTACAGTTAGTTTGTGTGTTTTTGTCGTTATTTAGTATATATTTGTTATTTTTGTGTCATTTTGTTCTGGATCTACATGTTTTTTAGTCATTTTTTACAGTTAATTTGTGTGTTTTTGGAGTCATTTAATGTGTTTACTTTGGGGGCTGCACAGAATTAGATAGGGGGCTGCACGTGGCCCCCGGGCCGTCAGTTCCTCGCTTGGGGAATACTTTTCAATCTTGGGTAATTTTACGGTTTTTACTGCTATGCCTCCTTTGCTGTAATCAGTTCTGTGGCCTTTGATTGCAATATTACTGAGAAAAGGTCAATGTGGCCATCATTTGTAATGCATTCTGCTCTCCTTTGAAAAAGAGAAGCAATCCCTCACCACCACTAATAACAAACAACTAACTCAATAACACATATTTGAGATGTGCAGACAAAGGAAACACAAAACGAGTTATGGTTTTGACAGTTTTTAAATTGTGTAGCCATTATATTTTGATGAAGGTTTTCCATTGTTCCACATGTGAAATAAACAGGATGCTCTTCTGAAACAATGGGAGCGGGAAGCATGCACGCTCCTGTCCACTCGTCCCCAGAGAGGGGCTGCTGACTTTCTAATGACACAGTGACAATGTGCACGTGCTGCTTAGAAAAGGAGGAAACACTAAATGCCGATGGAATTCAAAAGTTTACGGACAAACGTCATCCAAGCTTTAAAGTTGACAAGACAAAAGGAAGAAAAAAAAAACACATTCATCAGAGGTGCTGAACTTGTGGAAATGGTTTCCTTCTCCACAGATGTAATGAAATTCCCTTTGTTAGATGTTCCTTTACGTTGTACATTCCTGTGTGTGGGCGACTTTGTGGGATTAATAGAATGGGGGGTGGGGGGAGGGGGGTACTTGTATTGATTAAGGGGAAGAGTGGTTTTATTGCAGAGAGCTAATCTCTGACCCTTTGGATAGAAGAAGGGCCCACGTTTCACATCGGAGCCCTCGAGCAAAGGCTTTAGTCGCCTCTTTACTCTTTTTTTTAAGCGTCAGGCTGCTCAGCATGCGGTGGAGAAGATGGAGGACGGAGCAGGGGCAGCGGTGGGAACAAGCAGCGGGGAGGCAAGATCTGAGGTGGGTCTCATCTCAAATGAAAGACTTGATCTGACGCGCTCTTCGCCTGTGGACAAAAATATTATCGTAGAGAACAGCAGAGTGGGAGTGGAAAGAAGGGGGAAAGCTTTGGTGCCATTGCCTTGATTTGATGCTACTTTAAATGACAAGATTGTTACAATTTGTCCTGTTACACTGTGGTTCTTTCTTTGTCACTTATAGAAAATATAAACCAAACCCTCCAATTATCCTGACCCCATTATCATTCAAAAATGTTTTCACATTTCATAACATTTCCTGATTTGATTGCTAAAATTGATTGTTTTTTCAATGTGCTGGACACATTGCACGCATTGGTGTTGCTCTGGGGTCAATTTGACCCCAGAGCTGTTTTACCTGCACGTGTAAAACTTGTCTGTGTGTGTGTGACCCATGTGTGACCTTACATTTCCATGTGTGACCTGATGGTGGCGCTGCAGTAAAAGTCATATCATCACCACAACCAATAGGGTTCATACTCTAGTGGTCATTAATGTTGTCCGTAAATTTGAGAAGATTTGGATGAAAAACTATTCAAGATAATAGTTTTTGATTTCAGTATCAAATACTTATTTATGTATTCAACAAATAATGAATATGTCTGACACAATAACTTAGGTCAACAATTTTCTGAAAATTATTTTCTGGAGACAAATACCCTTGGGGTCAGATTGACCCCAAGGGTAAAATGTGTCTGTAATATCTGAGGATAATTGGAGGGTTAATTAATCATTACTCATCCCACAGGTAGCAACTAAATGAACAGACAATCAATAAAAGATGAGCTATCTAGGAAATCTTTAAATGGAAGTCTGTGGCTGATTAGAATAAACTTGAAGCTCAGAGGGAGCTGAGCTGAAAGGCAAAGCTCTTGATCTACGTTCCAACCCTCACTCGTGGTCATGAGCTTTGGGTCATGACCGAAACAACAAGATATCGGGCACAAGCGGCTGAAATGAGCTTCATTCGCAGGGTGGCTGAGCTCTCCCTTAAAGATAGGGTGAGAAGCTCAGTCATCTGGGAGGGGCTTGGAGTAGAGCTGCTGCCCCTCCGCATTAAGAAGAGCCAGATGAGGTGACTGGGGCACCTGATTAGGATGCCCCCTGGTAAGATGTTCAGGGCACGTCCCACCAGTAGGAAGACCCAGGAAGACCCAGGACATGTTAGGGAGACTACGGCTGTGTTGGAAATCACATACTAACGTACTACGCATACTACGTCTGACGTCAAAATGAGTATTCAGATGTATACTATATCAGGACATTTTATGAAGTGTCCACGGTCTACAAAGATCTCAGAAATGTCAGCATGAAATGTGTCTACGTTAGTTTTATGGATCAAATGAGCACATGTTGATATTCTACTTGGTCACTTTCTGACTTAAAATTTTTTCAGAACTTTCAAAGGTGGAGAATCAATGGAGATATTTAGCCTCAGTGTGATTCATATGTGGAGTTTGCACAGTTTTCCCAAATTCATCCTAAAAATACAATTATTAATATAATGTACATATTATACTATACAAATATTTTAAGTGCCTGCTAGTTTCATGTTACAAATGTTAGTTCTACCTCAGGTGTGCAGTGTGTTTTCAGTGAAATGGTCCCAAATTTTTGAGACTTTAGGTTGGTTCTTCTTCTGTTGCGTAACTCTTTTTTATACAGTATAAATGGTGGAGTTTTATGGATCAAATCACAGGATGTTGATATTTTACTTGGTCACTTTCTCACTTAAAATGCTTTCAGAACATTCAAGGTGGAGACATTTAGCCTCAGCTTGTTCCAGGTTTTTGTCGTCGTAGGTTCCAAATGTATCCTGGGGAACTTGGAAGTATACTTCAATGGGAATGGTCCATCCTAATCCCACTAATAGTATATAGTGAACGATATATACTCTAGGAAGTCTGGACGTTGCTGCTAAGGATGCTGCTCCTGCGACCATGAATAAGCGGTAGAAGATTAATGGATGGTTGGATGTTCACTGTTGACAGTCAGTAGCTGCCGTAGTGACAGGAAGTCAACCACAATCTTCTAGAAATCACCAACAAATCCTTATTATTTATAGCTTTCGTGTCGGCATGCAAATGTAAGCACGGGGAGCACAAGCAGCTGACTCAGCAGGAAGGTGATGGTGACGATGATGATGATCATGATGGGCCACATATGCGTGGGGAGCTTGTAGCATCCAGTGCGCAGCGGGGTGACATCATCCCTGGGAGTCGATAATGATTGGGTGCAACATGTGCATCTGCACTGTTGTTTTTTACACGTTCTCCTCCTCTGCAACTACTACACTTATTCTATCATTGACTGAAACGGGCCCAGAGCTTTGGGGTGGCGTTGGTGGGGGGATTCCCAGGCCAAATGGTACTTCTGCATAAAAGACGGCATTATCACTGCAATCTGAATCCAATTAACAGCTAACTCACACAAGAGTTCAACTGCCAGAATGGAAGGAGGCGTTGGATAGAGTGGAAATATCTAGGGAGATTCAAACAGCAGGAGAGAAACGGATCACACCATCTCCTGACTTTTATTGTGTATTCTCTGGATTCTTTGTGGTGTTCAACAATAGCATTGTTCTCAGAGAAAGAAGGAAGGCTGCACCTTTATCCAGAAGTGACAAGTAACAACGTACAAATACGACTTAAGTACAGTAACAATGTACAAATACTTTGTTACTGTACTTAAAGGGTCCATGTTAAGCTAAATTAACTGTTCTGTGTTTTAAACATCATAAAGTGTTATTAGGGCTTCAAACACATGTCCAAAGTGTTTTTTCATTGATTCCCTCAATCATTAGTAAGAGGGTGATTTGCTCCTTTCTTACTGCAGGGTGAGTCCAAACACCTCGCTACAATTTAATGACACGTTCCCACTTTGATGACAAATTTGACACGGCACTGAGCTGGAGAAGCCACGCCTCCAGGAAGCTCTCTGCCATGATTGACATGTAAACAGACACGCCCACTAAGGTGAGCATTTCAGCATCCTTCGCGCAGTGCTATGTATGTATTTTCTACAGTCTATGTATGTACTGTCAAACGCCCCGCCCCCACGCTCTGTCTCGTGTTTACAAAGCAGCATGAGCTCAGCTACAGAGTGGGTGGGAGGAGGGCGGGCCGTCCTATGGCCCTACGTCACCGTGCGGGGAAGAGGAAGTCAGTGTCCCATCTATAGACACGCCCACTCATGAATATGCATAAGTAGGACGCAAATCAGCCTGTTTGTGTAGAGTTGCTCAGAAAGTAACTTTTCAGAGTCTAAAATTCAGGAAAACAGGCGAGTTTTGGAAAACAATGGGTGAAAAATAGTATGATATGGGACCTTCTCCCTGATATTGGAAGTAGTTTTGTTCTGGTACCTGTACATTACTTTAGTATTCACTTTTTTTGGCAACTTTTTACTCTGACTCCTTACTTTTTTAAACAAATATCTCTACTTTCTACTCCTTACATTTTAAAAATGAGCTTGTTATTTTTAAGACTTCCGCGACGTAAAAAGACGCAAACCAACAACCGCCAAGTTGCTTGTGAAAAGCAAATTTTCAGACGCACGACTCGTTTTCAAACCAAAAAGACTACGTTTCCATTCCAGATACACCTGAAGAACATGATTCTCTGGAGACTAAATGAAACATGTTTGTAGTTTGAGCTTTTTTTTGTTAGACAGGTCCCTTAGTTTTATGGTTCACATTTTCAAGTTTTTAAAAAAAAGTTAAACTGAAAGCTGCTGTGGGTTTAATTGAGCATTTGCATTTTTTTCTTGAAACATTGCATTTACTAATTTGATCTATAATGAGTACTAAATTATCCAGGTGTTCAAAGATAACATATTTAATTCATTTCCACGTAACAGTTTTCTACAAGTTCTTAAAAAAATAAAAGTAATGTAATTTGCTGGTTTAAAAACTGACTTTTTTACTTTTACTGATGTAAGGGAGTAACTTATTTACTAGAGTCATTTTTTATTCAAGTATCCATACTTTTGCTTGAGTACTAAAGACTAGTACTTTTGCCACCTCTGCCTTTATCTGTTTGAACTCATAGTTCCCCAACAACACCATAATGACATCTCACGCTTCTTCTTTCCTTTATTCTATCTTGTTTTTCCACTAAGGGTCAGCGGAGTAACAGCAAATCACTTTTCAGCTAATGCCAGGGAATGGAAAACAAACACGTTTGCATGCATGCATCATATGTCTGTTTATTTTATCCCCTCTTGATACGACGACATGGCTATCACACACGTACACACACACACACACACACACACACACACAGAAGAAGAAGATGATTTGGAATAGATGAGGCAGCGACAGCCCAGACTCCTCTTCTCTGTGGCGGGATATGGTAATCTGAACCAAATGAGTCTCATACGTATGGCGAGTGGCCCTCGAGACAGATCCCTTGCTATGAAAAGGGTGTTGAAACATACGGTAATTGCTTTCAGAGTCGTTTGGCAGTGGTGCACCTCCTGACTTACGGAGCTTTTTATAGACGGAGTAATTCTCCCATTATTCTGCCAACGATACATTTCAAACACGACGCCAACCTCAGCAACAACGAAGACTTAAAAACAAGGGAAGTGATAAAAACAAAGTGGGGGAATGAGGAAAGAGGGACACCTTCCAACGGAAAAGGATTCACAAGCTCGTGGGTTGATGGTCCTTTTTATTTTATTCATACCTAATAAATAACAGTGACTGTAGTGGAAGCTGCGTTTACCAAAATTACATCAGAGGCTCCTGATGCACCGTTGACACACATATATTCAGTAGTCTAACATTAAAGATCTATTTCAAAGCAGTCAAAACAGCAGAGGATTCAAAACAACATAAAACGTCATTAAAAATTGTTTTTTTTCCACATTTGTGGTTTAATCACCGTATTGATGTTTTATTTCTAGAGCCATAGCTAATAAATATGCAACATAGTCTTTAGTTTGCATGTTCAGTAACACTGTACAATAAGGGTTCCTAATAAACATTTTGTTTAATAATATGTTATTAGTCATTATCAGTTTTAGTTACTAGAGTTAATCAAAACATTAAGCATCAATAAAAGTTACATAATGTAATTAGTTTTTGTATGTATTCATTGCGTATTCATCAATATTAAAATAATAGTATTATAATATAGTAACTATAATATTATGAATGAATAAATTAGGGTAGTATTGTTTCAAGTAATTTACTTTTGGTGTTTATTAAGAAAGGTGTTACATTAGCAACCTGACAAATACCTTAATAATCGTATGGGAGTGCCTCGTGAGCATTATGTCACCATGGTAACCATGAGTTACTGCTTTTTGGACCATGGATCATCTTATAGGATAATTTTACAAGACAGACATAGACAAACTGGTGGCCCAGGGGCCACATGAGGCCCTAAGTCTAATTCTATGTGACCCCCAAAGTAAATGTACAAAATGACAGAAAAATATACCAAACAAATGGAAGAATACATTAAAAAAATACAATGAATTACAACATTGCAGGAAAATACAGTAAAAGACAGAGAATGCTCCAAAACACACAAAACTACTACAAAAATGAACAAAAACGACAACAGCAATACACAGAATTACTCAGAAAAATATACAAAATAACAGAAAATAAAAGTAGACAAAAAGACAATAAAAACATGGAAAAATGACTCCCCAAAGCCACAGTACTAACAAGCAAAACAACACAAATACACAATATGACTCCAAAAAACATTTTACAGGAA
The DNA here is from genome assembly GCF_900634775.1 of Gouania willdenowi. NCBI lineage: Eukaryota > Metazoa > Chordata > Actinopteri > Blenniiformes > Gobiesocidae > Gouania > Gouania willdenowi. The sequence goes on from NC_041066.1 coordinate 21,476,154, forward strand.
AAATACACAAAAGGACTACAGAAATGCACACAATGCCTCACAACGAACAAGACAACAACACACACACACACACAGACACAGACTGACAGAGAAACAAACAAAATGACCGTAAAAACTCTTGTATTCATGATCAAAATGCTCATTATTTTAAATGCTGTCATGAATGTTGATCATTTGGCCCTTCCATCAAATAAACACATTTTTGTGGCCCCGCTGTGATAAAAGTTGCCTACCTCTGTTAGAAGACATACATTAATCTTTTTATAGATGTTGTGTGGATTGAACTTCTATTTAGTAAAACAAAAACAAAAATACACTCAGTAATTACTCAATTTACCCTAAAAAACATTCATTTATGTTTTTCAAAAAATTTGCACTCTAGAAATAAAAAAAAAAACATTCATTTGAGATAAACTATTTTTGACTGAAACGTATGCTAACGAATGCATTTGTGAAAAGAAAATTAGTTTATAAACAAAAAAAGAAAATAAATATAATCCAATTTGTTTTTTGTTTTTTTTAAAAGTCGAGCATCTCACCAAATATTTAACTTCTAAACTACAAAAACACAAACTGTAAACCTACTGTATCTAAACGAAACCTTCCTCAGCCTCTTTATCTTCTGCCCCTCCCTCTTTACCTGATTAAACGTTGAGGTAAAGGCCGTTAACAGACCACACAGTAAAACCAATGCCTTTAAAGCTGGAACGTGTCATTTCTGCACCGCTGGACTCAGACAGACCTCCTGGAAAAAAAAGCCTATTTTCTAGACACAGGCTGTAGATTTTCAGTAAATATTTCACTTTGGTAATTCTGATAAAACAGGTCCAAAAGTCTTTCAGACAATGGAAAATGTGAGTTCAAAGCATTTCACAGAAGTTTGGCAGAGTCCCAACGCTGACTCTCTGCAGACTGAGTGTGTGTCAGTCTGCTTTTCATGGCAAACTGATTTGTGGCATTATTTTGACACAAAATGGCTGTCATGAATCACCTGAGGCGGACTGACAGCTTGCTGACGGATGAAGTGCCTCCTCTCCAGCTGCACTCCTATGAGTACCTTCTCTAAGACATCACCTTGTAAAGGCCACCTTTATGCCTGGAATCAAAAGGCAATAAGCTTTAAAAAAATGTCATGTGGAGTCTCATTGTGGCCAGAAACAGGAAATCACAACACACGTCATAACTTACTGAATCGAATGTGAAAAATTGTTTCGGGAGTAAAGGGAAATATTTTTATTTTTTGGATCTGCTACACACTAGCTGGGTTTCCATTACAGATTTTTGCAAAATGAAAGCAATATTTCTAAATGTCGACGAAGTATAATTGCGCTTTGAACGTGTTTCCATCGCAACTCACATGAAATCTCATTCCGCAAAATTTCGCTGCAGAAAGACGGACGCTCAGAACCTCCTCATTACACTCCGTATTTCTTTGTTGTTTCACGTCTAATGTGGCAGTAATCATTTTTAAGTATAATGCTAAGAAATGTCTGGGTCTCCTCTTCTGTTTACACGTACGTGTATTTGCGGAAAAAGTGTTCCCGTGGTGCTTTTACGACACATTTCAATATTAAAACGTGTTTTTTCAAAATTCAGATGTTTTATTGCGCTATTTATTTTTGCACATTACCAAGGTTAATGGAAACACAGCTACTGTTTCTAGTCATCCTTTTCTGTGTTTTTTTTTGTAGTATTTAGTAATGCAGGCTTGGAAATGAAGTTAGTCTTTGTTTTTCCTTCGAATAGAATGACATCAGGAGGAGAAATGCATGACAGCTTTCACTCAGGATGTGGTCATGCTTGGTTGGGGAGCAGTTTCTCCTGAAAGGCAAACTGAAGAGGTAGAAAAAAAAAAAAGAATTTAAAACCACTCTTTTTCTCCCTCTTTCGCAGCTATATAATTTTGGATTTAGACATTATAATGACTCGTCATGTCTAATGTCACTGTCTCATTCACATTTTTAACCCTAAGTGCTTTTTTTACTGTATTAAAAAAACAAATCTTAAAAAGGTATAAGAAATTTATTATTCTATTGATTGTTAACATATTTTTGGGGAGAATTTCCTTTACGTTTTTGCAAAGAACGGCTATTAAACTTTGTAGGCCAGCTCCTATTTGCTGCCAAGATAGTTTGGATCCCTTTTGTAATGGACCCTTTTAACCCTCTTAGAACTCCGACCGCTCCAAACTGCAAAGCCCTTTGTTTTCTGGCACTCGACTTTAAAGAACATTTATAAGAAAGAAATCCAAAAATTGCCTCATTCATCCGTCTTCATAGCGACCTGGGTAAGCTCACTGATTGACCACATTTGGAAGGTCTTGGTCTCGTCTCATTGGACTAGTCGGACTCTCGATTTTCCATCAAGACGAGTCGAGACCAGCACTGATCTGCTATTCTTCGAGTCCCATAACGTATAATAAGAAGTACTTGGAACGGTTCCTAATTAATTCATGTTGTAAATTAACTTCAAACACTTATCTTTTCAGTTTCTAAGGGTACGTCCTAATAGTCCCTCCTATCTCCTTTCCTATCCACTTTTCCTTAAATTCTGGAAGTTTTTAAGAGGTGGCCATGATAAAGAGTGTTTCAGTTCTCTAAAAGCTGAGGAAAGGAGACTCAATGCTTCCTTTATAACCTCCTTTATTCTAGGAAACACTGACGCATCCTTTACCAGAGGAGACCAGATAATGCTGACCCACAATTCCTTGAGTCGACAACCTTTAAAGTGACACGTTCAGCCGAGTGTTCACGGAAACTCACGATGACTGAAAAGGGACACAGATTGCTATACATCCTTGGTTCCCAAAGTGGGGTACGGGTACCCCCAGGAGCATGCAAATTGTCATAGGGGGTAGGGGTTGAACAGACTACTTGACTTTAGTGTTGTCTTGCGATTCTGTCTACGTGACGTTGACTAGATGCAGTACCTGACTTTTGCCGGAGATGGCGGCGCAACACAGCAAACGAGGGTCCTAGTACCCCTGCACGGCAAGGCAGCACAACATCAAGCGTTTCTCGCTCCTTCCTGGTTTGTGCTCAAACTGCAGCTGTTACGCAGATACTACGGCTAATATAATATACATGCTAACATTAGCTGTCGTGGTAACATGTCTGTGTATTAAGCAGATCTGGAAAACATCACCAGTGCAGGACGAAGGCTCCGTTAGCGGAGGAAGATCGCTGGAGTAAATAGCTCCTTTAAAGCTACAAAGAGGTTTAGGACTCTTCTTCTCTACCGCCGAGAAGCCACAGCGGTAACAGATATTTTCAGGTCACAGACTTTGGCACAACTCTGGTTTCAGTGAAGGAAGTCGAAGCAACAGAAAAAACAGCCCAAACAAAGTCTAAACGCCCGGCTCTGAGGAAGCTTCGTGCTTAACAGTTACCATAGACTCGCGCTAGGAAAGCAGCAGGGTTCCTGGGTTTACTTAGCTTCTATAGCATGTCCCGTGTCCCAGGGGCATGTTATAGTAGTCCATTTTCTGAAATTTATAGTTTTTTTCACCACGGCAGACGTCACTAACCTTCGCCGCCATCTGATTATTACGTCACCTAGTGGAAGTGCGTCTGAATGTCAAAAAAACATGATGGCCTTTCCCTAATTCCTTTAGGAAGTCTCCTAACACCTTTCCATATAACCCTGTAACGTCATCCACGCAGTTAAGGAAAAGTGGATAGGAAAGAAGATAGGAAGGACTATTGATGCAGACTAAATTTGAACATAGGTGCTCAATTATCAGCGGAGTTTGTGCAGTCATACATCTTGCATCTACCAATTTTTAGAGGTGCACTATGCCCCGTCTATTGTGGAGAACATTAAACAGCTAGATAGGGAAACATCTGCTGGTCTGGGATTGATTTGGGATTAACCAGGACATGATGGAGGAAGTTATTTTCGGCTCAAACGTCAGGAAGAAAACTTGGAAAACTCGTACTACCCTTGTGGATTAAGTTGTTATGAGAATCCATTGATAAGTGGGTGGTTTTATATTGAATAAGATACACAAAAGCACCCCTAAAACTCAGCTTTAATGAGAATATTTGTATTGTTCTGGTATTATTGTTGAATCCTGGTTCTATCCTACAATAGATCCATTATCTCCTCATGACTAAAGTGATCCAATATGCGCCAGAATTTCACACACCTATCAAAAAGCTACACAACATATTGTTTTAAGCCTTTTCTTTTGTATTTTTTCCATCATTGAGTTTAAGTTTCACAAATAGCTTAGTGCCTGGAAACTGCCTGCAAACAGGGGATTTGGTTTAATAACCGACATTACATGATTGTACCGACTTTTCACATTTCCACTCTTAAAACTTAAGCGGTTGAAACAGAAATCTCTCAAGAATAATTTGAGAATCTGTTTTTTTCCATAAAATCACAACCATCCTTCAGCCCCAGCCTGTGAAAGAAACACTCCCTCTTTTATAATCATCATGCTGCTTTTTATTGAATCCAAATGTGCACAGAGACCCATTGGTGGGGGATCAATGGGGTAATTCAAGGCTAAACCCAACGGAATTTCTTCGACTCTTTCAGGATGAGTTAGAAAACGAGAGAAGTCTTAAAAGCAGAAAAAAATAGATAATAATAGTTGAATATCAGCAGAGTCAGTGCTTTAAGTGCAACATGAGCCCAAGGCTGCGCTTTTAGCCTTTCATTCACCTTCACTGCAAAGAGAGGCAGCCTTTATTTTTGCGGGATCCTAAAATCACATATAATCACTGTTAAGTGCCGGGCTTCAACTTCGAAGTGGTACAATATTAGAAAATCTCTTAAGCCTGTTTCTGCAGAGGTAATTTTGCGAGATCTGGCTTTTGTCACACAGCCACGTCAAAGTCTAACATAACATCGGGAATAATGTTCGTACGGTTGTGTAGAGGAAAGTGAAAAAGTACAACAATGTTTGTCAGGTAGATTATCTTTAGATAAACATGGTGGGAGTGAGAAAGCTCTTGTAAACCGTTCGGCTTGTCCCGCAAAAGTTGGACCCGAATGATTCAAAGCGTGGCTTTTAGCCGGGGAGAGTACATTTTTAAGGCTCAGAGGATTTGACACTGATCCAGGTAAGAAGATGCCAAACTATCTAAACACTGCACTCCAACCGGTTTTATAATGTAGGAAGAAAACCACTGGGAAAACTCAGATTTCCCAGCAGCTCATGGAAGAAATGACTCACACAGTGGGAGGTTTATCCCATACTCTTTGTTAATTGTGTATGCACTTTTTTTTTTTTTTTATCTACAATGATAACCTTGTGTTTTAGCGCCTTAAGCTTTCTAAACACTTAACAACACATAAAAGCTTGAAGTAAATGTTGTTTTTTTGACATATTCCCATCATAATTTTAAAGCCTGTATTCATAAACGCCTGACGACGCCCATTATATCCCAGCTGCTCTTCTGACTTCCCATATTGTGCTGCTATCTTTTCCTTCAGTTTATTGCTCCCAGATGCTATAAAAAAATATATTAAAAAAAACGCAGCCGCCCTGGTGTCACCCACGGTGGCGATTAAAATCACGAGACAGCTCCATTCACCATGACAGGCAGTCAGATTTCACATACAGTATCGTATCCACTCCCTTATCAGGGCTCCTCAGTGACGGCTACATCCAGATGACACTCACGCACACGCAGTTTTCCTCCCTCGAGCTGAAAAATGACTGCTCATTCTTTGGTTATTCCGTTTTAAAATCAAATCAAAATAACAAATGGTTAAAACCTCAACAGAAACACAGAAAAATCAAAAACCAGACAAGCAGCATTTTTTCTGTTTTAAAATGAAATACGTTTGTGAGATATTTGGATGTTTACGGGAAAACAAGGACGAGAGCTTCACGTTTTAAGCTCACCACACAGAGGGGACACACAGGGGGGCGGACTTTTACTCCCGGACAAAATAAAGGAGCAACGCACAAGTCACATTACTGATGAACTGGTGAATTAAAACATTACTAATGCATACATTTAAAAAAAAAAAAAAGTAAAAAAGGATGTTACAAAAAGCATGCACATGATATGTACCTATAGGTGAAAGTAACAAATTACAAGTAGTTTACTCATGTTACTGTAATTGAGTTGCTTTTATGGGTAGTTTTACTTTGAGTATATTTCTAAATCAGAAATTTTACTTGTACTTAAGAACATTTTAAAAGAAGTAAAGCATTTTGTTACATTTCTACACCCAACAGTTACTGAGTAAAATATTATTATTGTTATTGTTTAAATGATCAACGGACATTGTAAAACTACAAAAACTGAAATGACCAGACAACAATCAAATGCATCACATCATAGCCGACCAATCAGATTAAACATACTGCACGGCGACAAAACAGCATTGAATGAAGGTTAGTTCAGCCTGATAATTCATTCATTTTTTTGTTTATTTTGAAATTGAATTCATTGGTGTAATTTTATTTTAAAAGGATACTACATTTTTATACAGATGCCTTTGTGGAGAATAGATTAAGTTCAGAATGTGCAAGATGTAGTTTATACATAAGATGTATACTGTAGGCAAGGGAATCGTGGCAAAATGTATTACCAAAAATAAACATAGGGGGGTGAAAGTAAAGTATATACCAGTACTTTTTACAGCACTGCACACACACACATTTTCATACAGTTTTCCTCCCTCCAGCTGAAAAATGACAGGTTGCTATTTGTCTTCACATGTACCTATAATCTGTGGATTGGCATGCAAAACAGGAAGCTCTGCCATAGTGTGTGTGTGTGTGTGTGTGTGTGTGTGTGTGTGTGTGTGTGTGTGTGTGTGACAGGAGGATCAAGGTTGGGGTTCGCCTGAATGCTTGTAAATGTGCATGTGGGAGCGCTTCCCACTAGTCATATCCGACACTGGCTGCGTCTGAATGGTCCCTCATATCTCCTTTCCTATCTCCTTTCCTATCCACTCTTCACCCCCGGAAGTGTTTAAAGTGGTGGCCATGATAAAGTTCTCTTTAAGCTCAGGAAAAGAGGCTCAATACTTCCTTTTTTTTTCCTCCTTCAACCTAGGAAACACTGATGTGTCCTTTACCAAAGGAGATGAGAAAATGCTGACCCACAATTCCTTGCGGCAACAACATTTAAAGGGACATGCACACCCGAGCGCTGACAAGTAACGGAGATCATGTAAGTTACCAATGCAATAATATGCCTTGAATAACTTTAAAAAAATAAGCTACGGTAAAACCCATATTTTATGATTCTCACTGTGATGTTCTTTTAGTTTCATTTTTGTTCCTCGTAGCCATGGTAGCCTCTTTTCCTTTGATTTACATTCAAACCTTGTGATTTCTGAGATTCTATCAAGAGAAAGTGTTATAAATGTGCTTTTAGTCCATTTTTGGAAATTTGCATATTTTTCACCACGGCAGACGTCACTAATCTTCGCGGCCGTCAGATTATTTCGTCACCTAGTGGAAGTGCATCTGATTGTCGAAATAAACATGATGGCAGTTTCCTAACTCCTCTCCTAACTCCTTTCCTTAACCCCATGACGTCATCCACAGGGTTATGGAAAAGTGGATAGGAAAGGAGATAGGAGGGACTATTCGGACACAGCCTCACTCTCTATCTGTGTGTCGTAAGTGTTCTACTTCCTGTCAGGATCAGCGCTCTCCCTGAACATGAAGTCCATCAGGCGGACCAGGCAGGCACGTGCTGCCCTGGGCTTTATTGGATGTTGATTCAGGCCTGCAGGGAGGGCAGCGCTCAGGCTTCTTTAATCACAGCACAAAAGCTTTTATTCATCGTCAGAACAGTGCAATTAATTTCAGCGCCCCGTGTCAGAACCTTCAGGGAAATCTGACCGATTATTGCCTCCCAGAGTTGTGTACAATGTTCTTTTCTCTTACTCAGGAAATCAGACAGGCGTTCAAAACTCATTTCAAGGCCAATGTATTCATATTCAGGGCACCGGGAGATTCAGCCATTGTGCGTTACTTATGTGTAAATATGCTAATCTGAAAGAGAGTTAAAATAAAACGGAGATATTGATGATAAACAAAACAACTGATTGTTCCAAATGTATTAAAAAAAAAAATTAGTCGATGTAGTTTAAATTCTTCTAGTAACAAGAGTTCAATGGAGACGGTTATCATTTGGGAATAAGACAATGATTTACAATAAGTCCTGAGTATCTTTTGTGTTTTATTTTATATAATAATTTAAAAAAAAAGGGCAAAACCACAAACTATTTATTTTGAAGGTACATAAATAAATGAAATTAATACAAGGATGATAACATAAAAAACAAAACAACTTTATGTTACAGTACTGTTAAAGATAATAGGTATATCAGAGTAACTTTTTTAAAGGTGCAGAAAATACATTTTTACAGATAAAAAAGCACAAAGGATAAAAATATGTAGTTCACATTAAAGTTTTGTGCTGAGTGGAAAAAAGTTACTGGTAAAATGAAATTAAATTAACAGATTATCTTTAACCTCAAGACATTGCAAAAATCTGAAACAATTACAACAATATGCCAGTTTGTTTTTTTTGTTTTTTTTTTAAACTAGTTTTAGATTGATCAATGAATCATATTGTTTTAAAAATCAATCTACTGAATCTCGCAGGGTTTTCTACTTTTTCTACAAAAAGGAAGAGTTGGGATTGTTTTATACCATACTTTCCTGAGTTAGCATGTTTGCTATTCCCTTTAGCTTAGCTCTGATAGCAACATTGTACGTTATGTGTACACTATTGAATGTCCTAACAGTAGACTTTAATAATCTTTTTACGTGCTAGCTAAATAGCTTGATAGCTTACTGGTAAAATACATAAGGGCTTGATTTCTGAAGCACATTTTTTAAACATGGTTGTATAAATATTATACTATAAAGAAAATTAGGATTATTTTCAGTCAAATGATCCCACAATTAGTACAATTTAATTTTGTTAAATAAATTATTGAAATAAAAAAGTTTGCAGCAGGATGGTTACTCTTCAGCCTATGATGTCAAACGTATAAGGCAGATGATACATTTTCTGTTAAAGGAAGTCAAACCTGCCACACTGTTTCACACTGTGATCTGTGACACGGATTGATTTAAATCTGACAGAAACCAGATGCACACACAGCAGTTAGAATTAGCAGATGCAGGTTTCTCACCACACGGTTTCAATAACAGTCATGACCAGACCTCTCCGTATTAAAGGCTGTCACAAGGTTATTAGGCACATATATGTGTTATTGATAGAAGCAGAAAGGCTGGAATGCTACAAGGCTATAATGAATGTGGTTAACTGCAATGGTTTATTCAGTGTTATCTCGACAATTTTATGGAAACTATTAATAAACAAAAAACTGAAATATGCAAAATAAATTGCTCCAAAAACAACAGTGAAAAAAATTATACTTAAAACAAACCCTTTGTAGGCTACTTTCCTCTATTATTGGTTGTGTTTGACTAGTGTGCGGGGGCAATACCACCATTTTGGAACAGCTCTTTCACAGTCAAACTGATGTAGAGGAGGATTGTCTGAGACAGAGGACTTTTAAGTGAATAACCCTAAATATGTTACACAAAATGAGATTAAAAATAATCGGTAAATAAATATGTTTCTGAAAGGAAAGGAGGGGGTCACCGACATCAATCAATATGGTTCATTCTCTGAGATTAATGAATGTGCACCCCAAATTAGAAAAAAATTGGATGAATTATTTTGAAGATATACCAACTCTCCTCGTCTTCCATTAGTTTTTTTTTTTTGTTTTTTTTTTTTAACTCTTTTGCAAATAGGGCTCTTATTTTGAAGTAAACCAGAAGTTTGGTCAGTAGCACAATGGAGGGTCTCCAAAAATCTGTGGGAATGAAATGCGTTTCGGTGGGTTTTATGGATCAAATGAGCACATGTTGTCATTCTTGCTTTGTTATGAAAAGGGGATGTTTGAAGCCGGACCCAGGACGATTTTACATTGCATCATGGGGTGGTTGAGAATGACTCGTATGTGTGTGTGTAATTTTGGAACAGCTCTTTCACAGTGAAAGTGCACCGCAGATTAGAAAAGATTTCTGTGAAAGATTTAAAAGATACACTAACTCTTTTTGTCTTCCATCAGTTTTTTAATGCTTTTGTAAATAGGGCTCTTATTTTGAAGTTAACCAGAAGTTTTGTCAGTAGCACAATGAAGCGTCTCCGAAAATCTCTGAAATGTGAGAATAAAATGCATTTCTATGGGTTTTATGGATAAAATGAGCACATGTTGATATTCCTGCTTTTGTTTTGAAAAGGGGATGTTTGAAAACCCAGGACGATTTTATATTCCGCTCGCAATGCATCATGGGTCAGTTGAGAATGACTAGTGTACCCACCGTGCACACTTAAAAAAAAAATGTCCCGACATTGTATACATCTGGGTATTTCTCACATACTCAATCTTTTCACACTATCTAATGTCAGAATGAGTAGTATGTTTATATGACATAGCCATCATGTGTTGGTGAATTCTAAGCTCTGGCTTATGCAACGAGGCTAATTGACGCTGAGTCGACCTCCATGCGTATAGATTTAAAACTGAAGGGATCTCAGAGTACATTAATCATGTATTTGCTATTCTAACACAGCTAAGAAAAACCCCAGGCTACAGCTGTGACCAGGATTAGCGTTAGCAGAAACGGCTCTCACAGGAATGCTACAGGTAGCACTGGGAAATTAACTTTTATTACACTTAAGTCTGTGGTAATTATTATGAAGGCCTCATACTCGGCCGTCCCTGGTCGATTTATCGCTGGTTTTGAGTCTGTGTAAGTTATTGAAATACAATGGAAGTCAATTCTGCTTTATTTTTATTACATTTGTCAAATATTTGCATGAGTATTTATAGTGTTTGGCTTTGGTGTCAATTGGAGCTGAAAGAACAAATAGAGACGAGAGGATGGACGTTCCCCAGGAAACCTCAGACACACTGTGTAGCTACGTCTCAATCTGCGTTTGTGCGAGCATCTGTGCACGATCATGTGCATGTATGCTGTTCATCAACGTTCACATGTGTCTGCGAAACATCTGGCCAACATTTACACAGCGGAGGCACAACAACAACTGCCAAATAAGTCGTTTGGAGTGAGAAAGTGAGAATGGCAGCATGTGTTGAAAAGAGCAAATCATTATTTACTGTAGAACGTTTCCTCCTCCTGCCTATTGGACAAAAGTCAATTCACAGACTGGCTCTCCTTCACCCATGCTCATCATGACCTCTTAATACAGACGCAGGCAACTGGCGGCCTGGGGCCCACATGCTGCCCTTGGTTTAATCTTGTGTGGCCCCTAAAACAAAATTATAATTCATGAAGTCGGACGTTATATAAAGCCCAATATAGCACAGAAAACTCTAGAAACACAGAAAACTATACCAAAATGCACAAAATATCAACAAAAGTACAAAAATGACTCATAAAACACACACAATGACAACAAAGACACACTAAACAAGCAAATAAACACACAAAATAACAACAGAACTTCCAAGACACAAAATGCCAACAAAATTGCACAAAAACATAAAAATTATAACAATAACATACAATGACTTGAAAAATCACACAAATTGCCAACAAAAATTCACCATATTAAAAAGAAAATCTACAAAATGAATTAAAAAACACAAAATGTCTAAAAACTAAAAGAAACCACCATGCACTTCACACAAAAAGACTACAATGACAAAACCTTTAGTTTTTTTTCCGTGTTAAAGCTGAGATTGGTCATTATTTTAAATGCTGACATGAAGATTGATAATGTGGCCCTTGGTTCTCATTTTATGTGGCCCCCGCTGTGATAGAAGTGGCCCATCTCTGTTCTAATATTTAGATTGCTGCTTCACATTATTTGCCATTTTGTCCAAATGTATCTTGTCTCTTTAACTCTCCTATTATATTTGGGGTCAATTTGATCCTATTCAATATGAATAATTCATTTTGCTTCATATTTCATGACTTTTCCTTGGATGGGTACAATTGATTAAGCATAAAATAATCAATCAGTGTGCTGAACTCATATTGCTTGCATTGGTGTTGCTCTAGGATCAATTTGACCCCTAGCTGTGTACGTGACCTTACATCCCGACACCTGCAAGTACAGAGGTGATACATGACATTTTGGGGGGCAATATCATCATTTTGGAACAGCTCTTTCACAGTGAAAAGTAACAGAGGAGGATGTGTCTGAGAATATTACAAAAAATGAAATAAAAAAGTAAATAAATATGTTTATGATGGGAAAGGGGGGGTTCCCAAAGTCAATCAATATGGTTCATTCTATGAGAGTTATGAAGTTGCACCCCAACTCGAAAACTGAAAGTTTGACCTAATGGTGGCGCTGCAGGAAAGGTCATACCATCACCAAAACCAATAGGATTCATAATCCAGTGGTCATTAATGTTCTCAGTGAATTTGTTACGATTTCAATGAAAACTATTCAAGATAAATTAATTGTAATTTAAAAGTTTGGCCTGATGGTAAAGAACAGAATCCATTATTAGTGGATTATTTATGTATTCAACAATTAAAGAAAGTGCCTGACACACACACACAAAAAAAAAAAAAAAAATCATTTTCTGGAGGCAAATATCCCTGGGGTCAGATTGACCCCAAGGGTAAAATGTGTTTGTAATATTTGAGGATAATAGGAGGGTTAAGCACATGCACTCGTCTCTAACAGTAGCTAGCAATTCAAAACGCAACAAAAAAACCTTTTTCCTGCTGCCATAGTGGCACCAATCCGAATTATTCCCTCATTTTGCTGTGATTATTTAGGACTAGGTAATTTAAATTGCTCTATAAAATGTGTTTCATGTGAAAAGTAAGGGCACAGAACCCAATTAGCATTGGCGCAATGAGAGAGAATGTTGTTCCTGCTCAATAGAGTCAATTATAAATGGCCTCTTTGTGTGTGTGTGTGTGTGTGTGTGTGTGTCTCATGGGATTGGTCTCCATCGCTCGGCCACATTTTCATGGGGCATTAGGATCTTGTATTTAACTGCAGACCTGGTCGATAAATTCATTCTTTATTTTAATTGGTGAACAAAGTATCTTTTTGTAAAACACATGAACCTATCGTTGCTTTTTGTAGTAAAATGTTGGCTTTTTTTGCCCCCAGCTTCAATCACACATTCATACAGATTTAAGAAGACATAACTATACATTTTCCCTCTACAGTCATATTTCCTCCAGGTTTGCATGTTATCCATGTGTTTCCTACATACAGTCAGGTCATATTCTCTAATCAAAGCGTGCTTACAAAACACACTGGTGAGGTTATGTCAAATAGTTCAGCTCAAACTTCCATTCATAACTTGCTCTGTAATTATATTGTTCAATATCAATAAAGACATTTATCTGGAAGCGTCCTCCATGAAAAATGACAACTATCTGCCAAACAAACAATTCCAGATCATTTATATTGTTCAGCCAAAATCAAAAAAACAAAACTGTAGGCCTATACAATGCAAAACTAGCTACATACGTATATCTATTAGAGCTGGGCCATATGACCCCAAAAACACCTTGGCTCAAAATATGACATACAGTAGGTGCTTTGATTATCAGCAGCTTCATTATGTCAATGTTGGGACAGCACGTGTGAGTGAGTTTGGTAGCTTGGCTTCGTTCAGGACAAGAACCTGCATAAACTCTAGGGTTCTGGTTGCAGCATCTATCAATCATCTATCAATCATCTATCTATCTATCTATCTATCTATCTATCCCGATGCTAATTTTGACTCCAAATTTTGATTTTGTTTTAGTAAAAATTTTGCCATCAGGACTATTTCAGTTATAGTCTAGTTTCAGTCAAACAAATGATAATATTTTAGTCGACTAAATCAGCTGCATTAATAGTAGACTATAATAAAAAAAAGCATACGTTTATTATTTATTTATTATTATTAGTTACAATTTTTTTTTATTTTTTAAAGATTCACTTAGCATTGATCAACCTGATACTGGATTGTATTACTGTTTGTAAACACACACAGACAGATTTGATGTGGTCAATGTGCAAGGTCACATGATCACAGGAGTTCTTCTGATTGGATTTGGTCCCATTTGGCAAAATTAGAGTTTCGTTTTTGTTAGTTATTAAAAATATTGATATATTTTTGATACAGTTTTTGTTCACATGTATTAAATTAGTCATTGGCAATGTTGGAAATGTCCCATGTACTACATACTACAAACTCAGAGTATATACTGTCTACTATATACTATAAGTATGGTTAGGATGATCAGCGTTCCCACTGAAGTACACTTCCAAGTTTCCCAAGATGCATTTGGAACCTACAACAACAAAAAAGTCACCTGTACACATTTCATGCCGAGATGTTCTGAAACCCTCTATTGTGCTACTGACAAAACTTCTGGTTAACTTCAAAACAAGAGCCTTATTTACAAAAACTAATGGAAAACAAGAAGATAGGCTTTTATTTTGAAAGGAGGATGTTTGATGTTTAGCTTAAAGCCGGTGTCATGTACTGAGAGCGCATCGTACTGAGATTGAACATGTGCATATATGCACATGCGTGCACATGTGCACTACCGAGTGAACGGACACGTTTTATTTGTTTATTAGATTATGTCGGGGTTAGTATGTGACACTGGTCCCAGGACCATTTTTCATTCCGCTCGCAATGCATCATGGGGCGGTTGAGTATGACTAGTGTGCCAACCGTGCATACTTATTAAATGTCCTGATATTTCTCGCATACTCAGTCTTTTCATACCATCTAATGTGAACGCACTACATATACGTTTTTGACATCAAACTTAGTATTTATAATACGTTAATATGCCACTTTGACGTGAATCTAGTAACCGTCAATAAAAAAAAAATAATAAAAAAAACCCGATAATTTTTAGTTAACTAATGCAACACTGATCTACTTTGACCAATTTCTCGATTTGCTTACTTACAAACCAACTTTCAACTATTTATGATTATCAATTTGGTTTTTGATTAGCGCTGATTATTTATCTTTCATTTTAACTTCAGTCGGCTGCTGAGTTATTTGTTACTATTATTATTATTTATTACTATTATTATAGTTATTTGACTTATTTGAAATAAAACCTCAACATTACTTGTTTTCATTCATCAGGTCTACTGGCGGTGAATTTATGCATCGGTTTTGATTCATAAATCTCTTCTTTGGTTTTGTTTTCATCACTTTACAACATATTTGGAGAAAAAGCACTTGATGAATAAAGTTTAATTGATGAATTTAAGGTTGTATTTTCAGTTTGAGGGTCAACAATCTCGCTCTTTCTGTCCTTTATTTGTCTCTCTCACCGTCTTCACTTTGTGTTTTTCTAAAATATGTTCAAGGTTTCCCCAGCAGCAAACGCATTATAGGGTTTCTTAATGTTTAATACAGTTTATTATTACCCATCCCAGGCACAGATCTGGAGGATATACACAAGGAGAACATCACCAGCATCCAGATAAGTTGTGCTTAGCCATGCTCGAGTTGTGCTTGTCAAGGACTGCTTCAGCTATCGATTTACACTCTTCAATAACTAATGCATCTCCTGACCCTGGCTACATATTAAGAAGCGTTTCCCTCATTTGGAGTGTAAAGGAGGGGGTGGGGGGCGGGGGGAGGCGAGCATCAACAACTGATTTGGCACAAAACGTCTTCCCAGAAGCGATTAAATGCTGAGATTTCAATGAGCCATTTAGCTGCTTCTTCTCTCCCAGCTTTCTGGGTGGAGTGCTCAGCAGAAGATTAATTGTTTTTGTCTGAGTGCAGGAGTTTGACGAGAACTTTCTGCATTTTAACTCTGTTGAAAGTCGACATAATCTTCCCAGAAAGTGAGAAAAAAGCCTCGGTAATGGTGCAATTTTGCGACAATCTACAATTAACAGTGACGTCTTTCAAAAAAAACAATATTAACTCACACTGAATTGGAATAAATACAACAGTTTTATCCTTTTCTTATAGAGAAAAATAAAGTTTGTGTGTGTCCATGTGACAGAAACAGGTAATCTGTGTTAATTATGCTCTTTCATTCTTTTTATTTCCTTCCATCTTCATTAAGCGCCTCACTTCCATTCCACCACTCCATTCGCGGGTCAGAAGCGCAATTGATTTACACTCCTCACCTAATCACTTAGGTAACATTTCCCTGGCGCCCCCCCTTCCCCTTTTTTTTCTCCCCGTTTTCCCATGATTCATAGGCGAGCGGTGAAAACTCGCAGTTGCCACTAATTAAGCGTAAGGTCAGCCTTTAATCATCACCTGCTTGTGCACCACAAGCAACCGACTATGCAGCATTGGCAGCGTCTAGTGTGAAAAAAACCTTTGCAAGATGAAGCCTGTCAGAGGGCGTGGGAGGGGGTGAGGGGCGGGGGTTGGAGCTAACTGGGAGAATACTGGAAAGCAGACATGGGCACAACTAGAATCCAAAATGACAGCAAAAACGCAGAAAACGACCTTGAAAACACAAAATGACAACAAAAATGCACAAAAACACAGCAACAATACACAAAAACACACAAGAGCAAGAAAATACACAAAAATGGGTCAAAAAAACCCAAAAGGACAGTAGGAATGCACAAAATGACTCAATAAACACAAACAGTGAAATACACAAAAATGACTAAAAAAATTCCAAAATGACAGCAAAAATGAACAAAATACCTAAAACACAAAATAACAGCAAACATGACTCCAAAAACACAAAACAACATGAAAATACACAAAAAAATTGTCATAAAAACCCCAAAACAACAGCAGAAATGCACAAATGACTCCAGAAACACACACGATAATGGTAAAATACACAAGATAGTGGTAAAATACACAAAAATGACTTCAAAACTCTAAACAACTACAAAAATGCACAAAATAACTCCAAAAAACCCAGAAAATGACAGAAAAATGCACATTAGAGCAACAAAAAATACACCTAAATTGCTCCAAAATCTCAAAATGTCGCCATAAATGCACAAAATGACGGCAAAACACACAAAACAAGAATAAAATATTTACAGTGTGACAACAAAAATCCACAAAACTAAAATATAGGGTTTTAGGGAATAAATTATGTTACTGCATTAATATTCTACATGATCTCAGCTTAAAAACTGCAACAATAAGAAATTAGACACTAGTGGCCCTGATGTGAAAGCAAATAATTAGACAAGCTATTCGTTTAATCGGAATTGCTAATTTTTGGGGGCATATTTGGTTTTCTAACGATTGTAATGTGTTTCCCCTGAAAGCAATCAAAGTATAGTTTTACAGTAGTTTGCTGCCTGCTGCACAATCAGAGTTTATTGACGGTGTTACGCAGGAGGAAGATTGTTTTATGTGATTGGATTTCTTTATTATTGTGTCCCTAAAGACGTGTAACTCCTACCTACACGTACTGTAATACCATTTCCTGCTTTTTATTGATCATTTTTAAATGTCCCTTTGACTGCTGTTATTTCCCTTCTTCATCAGAACATAATGAATACATTCTTTTTTAAACAAGCCTCCTTTTATTTTGCAGTAAAACCTCTTCTACGTACAATACTCTCATCCTCGACTGTAATCCCTTCAGCCCTAAAGCTCATGAGAGGCTACTAGCACATCATTAGCTCCAAAATAGGCCTTGATTCAGCCGTTCAGGTGATCAATATCCAGCACACATCTATGCTTATACTTCTACGTAAACGGCGTGCTTTGCTGTTAAGCGCCTACACAGTGTAATGTATCCTTTTATTGAATTTGTGTGATGTTTGCCATGCAGCGTCATGTCATTCATCACACTTTTTGTTGCAGTTATTTCCATCGTAGAACGCTCGAGTCGGCTTTTGATAAATCGCAGGTAAAACAAGAAAGCTCGGCATGTTTAGGAAGATGAACCATGTGAGCCAACTGTGAGAATGTTGGAAAGATACACACAAAAATAAAAGAAAGATACACAAAGAGACAGCACAATGACTCAAACCACTAAAACGACAACAGCAGCGAAAAAGAAAAAAAAAAAAAAAAAAAACACAAGAACAAAAATGAGTTGAAGAAAACCAAAACCACAGCAAAAACACACAAAACAGTAAAATACACAAAAATGACTTCAAAGCCCCAAACAACGACAAAAATTGACTAAAAAACTGCAAAAACACACAGAAAGAACAGAAAGATACAGAAAAATTAGTTTAAAAAACAAAACGACAGCAGAAATGCACAAAATTACTCCAAAACACATACAAAATAACAGAAAAATAGACCAAAATGACTTCTATGCCCCAAACAACTACAAAAATGGACTGAAAGATTCCAAAAATACACAAAATAACAGAGAAATACACTTAAGGACAACAAAAATACACATAAGGAAGATTAATTTGTTACTAAACGCTACAACAAAATGTATTCCTAAAAAACATGCTCCTTGTCGTTTACTCACTCATAACAAATGTAACCTTGATCTAAATAATTCCCTAAAACACACAAATACAAAATGACTCCAACAACACAAAACGACAAAAAACGCACAAAAAGAACAAAAGAGTACACAAAAATGAGTAAAACAATAAACAAGACGACAGCAGAAATGCACAAAATGACTCCAAAAACAAACAGAAAAAACAGAAAGATACATAAAATGCACAAAAAAACTCAAGAAATGCACAAAAAGAACAAAAATAAGTTAAAACAAATCAAAACAAGAGCAAAAATGCACAAAATGACTCCAAAAACAGAAAAATAAATTACTTCAAAGCCCAAAACAACTAGAAAAAGGGACTAACTGACTCCAAACACTCACAAAATAACAGAAATACACTTAAGATGAATTTTCATTATTGTGCAGCTGAAACAAAATGTATTTTTAGAAAACGTTTAAAAAAAATATTGTTGTTAAAGGGGACATATGGTTTTAAATCCTTCCTTTTTACATATAAATCATACAGTTGTGGTCTATATAAAGCAGAACTGCAATGCTTAGGTCTGAATTCCTCATTATTATAGCTCCACCCCTTTTCGACCCCTTTTCTGATATGCTTCTGAGAGCAACTCGTTTTGGTGCAGTCTCTTTAAATGCAAATGAGACACTTCATACCCCGCCCCCTCTTCAGGTGACACTCGGTTCAACTCCACCCTGCTCGGCCATTTTTGTAGTTTGATAGAAGAGATACGGCTATGTAGCGGTGCATAAACTTTTTATTCAGAGGTTATTTACAAAATGTAACAGAAGACTTGTCCATCCAGCCTTACATGTTAGAGCCAGAGTCGGACCCAGCGGAGCGAGATGAAAATGAAGATGATGAACCTGCAGAACCCTAAGAAGTGAGCTAACACAAGCACCGAGCTAACGCTAGCGCCAAGCTAACGTCACAAAATGCATTTTAATACAGTCTTTTCAAAGACAAAAACGGCAAAATGAAATTTTAGACTTAAATTAAATCACGTAGGCCATATCATCAAGGATCTAAAACAAGCACACAGCGCTAACATATGAAGACGGTGCAACTGCTAATGCTAACAAAACAATGACAGGGACGTCTTATCATCACACTTTTTAGCGTTATTTACAGCTTACCGAAGTGCTCTGTTCATCGTCTCCAAAGATAGAAGGAATTGAACCCTCAATCAGACAAAGTCTTTCTGTAAATCCTTCTTTATACTGGTGGAGGTTGATGAAGCAGTCATCATTGAAGTGCTTCACACACACAAAAATGATCTTACCCACAGATGTGGGTACATTTCTATAAAAAATAAAACTCAACCAGGCACTTTGAAAAGGTTCTGATGCTGGGAGACGGTGTAATGAAGCGTGTGGGTTACTACATCCAACAACCCAACATTTTGACTTATTCTCTCGTAACTTCGGCATCCTTGAGCTTGGACTACAAAATAAAAGCGAGAAATAAAAATGGCGGATTGCTCGAAGTGTTGGACCTGGAGTTGATGTACTAATTTGGCAGTTCCGCTGCAAATACTGTGATGTAATAGTTCAAAAAACGTAACAGAGAATAGAAAAATCGAAACAGATTGAACAATATGAGCAAAACAGAATATAAAGATATCTACGGAGCACCTGAAGAAACTAATTAGATTTTTTTCTGTACTTCTAAATATACAACAAAATGCATTTAAGGGCTAAAAAAGTGGATTTAGCATGATATGTCCCCTTTAACTCACTGACTCATAAGAAATGTAATATTAATTTATTTTTAAAGTTTATTAACAAATGTCTATATTTTATTCTGAAGGCCTTTTCAGCTACACATCAGTGTGTTGTGGCTGTTTATCATCAGACCAGAACAATAGAAGATAATTGTCCACCAGTGTCCCGTACGTGTGCCTTAGCAGAGGGTACTGGTAATTGCATCAGGCAGGAGGCAGAAGAGCGGAGTGCATGATGGCGTCGTCGAGCTGATGAAAGCGGCGTGAAAGTGAAAGTGCTTCATCCACTGGAGGTGATGGATGGGGCGTCGCTAACGCCAGACCAGCTAACAAAAGATGGAGAGATATTGTCTTTGTGCCAAAGTGGCAGAAACTAATGTCTGACATAAAGCTCAGGCTCGTGTTCTTATGAACTTCTAGACATTGATGCTTTTTAAGGTCGTTTGAAGGTTGTTCCCAGCGGCTCAGTAAGAGCCACTGCTTAGCACCAGTATGACCACTGGTTGATACTGGTTAAGCAGTGAGTGCACTTGGTGTTTTCAAAATAAAATACATGTTTTTACTGTGAAAATCCAAAGAGAACACACAATGTGGAACATAAAATACAGGATAATCTCAATGGAATAGAAATATAAATCCAATTGTGGCATGACACAGAATGCATTCTGCTACATAATCTCTATAATTTCCCCCATTTTATACCAGTATTTTTACCTGATCTTTCTTACTTTATTTTGTCTTTTTTTTTTTTCCTATTTTTAATCCCTTTTAATCACATTGTAAAGTGTCATTTAATGCTGAGAAAGACATTTATTAATAAAATATATTATTATTAGGGTCAAAAATAGTGTTCACTACTATAGCACTTTTGGTTATTACTTTCTATACAGTATTTACCATTTTTCGCTTTGCTGTAATAAACAAATGTAGATTTTAAACTTTATAGATATGTATTTTGTTTCCAGTGATTGATTGATTGATTGATTTATTCTTTTTGTCTGTTTGCATATGTTGACAAAGGTCAACAAGTGCAATCTTTTTGTGACAGCTATGCATGTTTTGTTCTTGCAAAAACTCATTTATTTTTCGTGACCATCACCAAGGAAAAGGTCATATTTAGATATTGAAAGTCATTTTGGTGTTAAATATACATTCCAATAACTAATTATTATAAAATAAAAGAGAAATCCACACTGCTAACACCAACTGAGGCCATTTTACAACGATGTAAAACTTGTGTATTTTCTTGGAGAAACGTGCACCACATGCATTTTAAACAGTGAGCTGAAGATGTGCTTTAATGTCGTCGCTGTGTTCCTGAGCTGTTGTCACATGACTTTTGCTTACACCAGCGTTACTGCAGAGCACATACATCACCTGACTAGGTTCTGACAGCGTCTTCATTTGTCTAAAACTGACTAAAACTTTAGCTAAATGAGGTTTGTCATCTGACAGTTAGGCGCTTCATTATTCAGCGTGCAAGTGTCTCCGGCAGCAGTGGAACCATTTATAAAGAGTGATACTCCACTGCTGGTGTAGAAATACTCATTTTACTCTCACTTAATACTGGAAGTAAAATATATCACGTATGCAGATGTGGCTGTGAAAGCTACAAAGTTTGTTCATATTTCTAATGTTATGAAGATACAATCTTTATTTCAGTCTCTTGTAATTTTAGCCCCTTTTAGCTATAACTATTTACGAAAAATGACCGAAGCTTGTCTGAAAATAAAAAAAAACACAAGCTTAAGAACAGCCGTTTCATAGTTTTAATTCATAGAAATTATTATGTGTATGTCACGGAAACGTGTTAGCAACACTGCGGACAAAGCTAATAGCTTGAAGCCCAATTTAGCTGTTACAATCACAATAATATACTTATATTTATAATCTCACTGTTCTTTGTGTCCGCAACATCTGACGTAGCAACCGTACACTAGTCGTATAATATGTATGCACTGTAAACCTGAACGTTCAAAGTAATTTAATAGATTAAGTAGTTTAAACTCAAAGTTCTACAAACTTAATTATGTTAAGTTAGTGTAATATGTTCTTCCTGTTTTGAGAAAATTTAATTACTATTCATGTGTAAATGGAGCTATATTTGTTTGTCAGTAAGCACTAAGTACATTTAAAATAGCTTAAGTACAACTTAATAGAATTAAGAAAGTAATTACAGAAAGTAACAGAAAGTAATTACATTATAGAAAGAAGAAGTCCTATTGTTTTAAATAGGAATTATTTAAAAATGAAGTTAATTCATATAGCACTGTAAATTAAATTTGATATAAAAAACTACTAGTAGCCAGTGATCCAACCTTTTAAGTTCTAGAAAATTTTGACTTTTAGGTTAATTAACTTTTTAAAAAAATTAAGGCAATAGATTGTATTTTTTTCTGGTAACTAATTCAGGTTTTACAGTGTAGAAAAAAATAACTTCTTTAGTTTAGGCAAGGCAAATGTATTTGTATAGCACATTTCATACACAACGCAATTCAATGTTCTTTACAAAAACATAACATAATTTTAGCGGTAGAAATAAGTAGTTAGAAATTGAGAAGATTCCTGTAAATTCTAAGCTTTGTGTAGATCAAATTGAAAATATTCTAAAAACACATTTTAGGGGAGTTACGGCTTATTTAATGACAAAAAGTAAGAATCCAACACAGTTAAATAAAGTACGAACTCAAAATCCAAATAAAAAAAAAAGTGTTAAAACAAGGGAAAAAAAAACACCAAAAAAAGCTCCAAAAACTCGACTGACTGGGAAAACAATGTGTCACACAAGGTAGACTTTCCAGTCATTGCACAAAATGAAAAAAAAAAAAAAAAAACCACTCTTAATAGCACCGACAAGGTAATCAGGACAAAAGGAACACCTGAGTGGAGACAGGAAGAATGATTCTACACAACTGACAGGAATCCATGACCTATACAGACAGGACATGGAATAAAACAAGCACAAACCAACTGACAACATATGAGAAAATGGCCAATATTAGACAAATTAAAGCAAATCTAAGAACACCTGAAAAAGACCCCGTCTGGGCCTTGAACCCACAACCATCAGTAAATAAAAATAGATAAAAAGTTAGATAGAGGTTGTGAACTACCCAATAATGAAGCAAATACATAAAATGTCTGACAGGCTTTTTTTTTGTACTGGTGATCGTCATCACTGTCATTTCCATATTGGAGAAATATTTTATAGGATTGATTTTCCTGCAGGACTTGTCAGTTTCCATTCATTGTTCAATTTACAACTGTATCAGCAAAGGCCTGGGCCTTTTGTTGCATCATAAAAAGCCTGTTTTCTTGGCCGCTGCCCCTGCATCGCTAACTCCAAAGCCTGTGATCTGGCAGCCAAATCAACTCTGTGATTTATTGATAAGATGCAGAATTGTGACAACTCAGCAGAAAGACACCAGACGGCCTGAAAAAGGAAAGAAAGAAGTGCTGGGCTGATGAGGCATCAGGATATCGTAGCTCCCTGAAATGATGTTTAGAAGTCAGTCCTTGTTTCACTGTCGGAACAGCCTTGGCCGTGATGTATCAATTACGTGGCACTGTCCACCAACATGAAGCTTTTACTGTAATCTTCTCCGTCTCTATGCTTTGTGTTCATAGCATTTTAGGGGTGTGACACTTCAATG
The DNA here is from genome assembly GCF_900634775.1 of Gouania willdenowi. Classification (NCBI taxonomy): domain Eukaryota; kingdom Metazoa; phylum Chordata; class Actinopteri; order Blenniiformes; family Gobiesocidae; genus Gouania; species Gouania willdenowi. Next base: position 21,499,934 of record NC_041066.1, read on the forward strand.
ACAAAAAGTCTGAATCCAAGACATAGTTAAATAAAGTACTAACACAAATTCCAAGTCAAAAAAAGTCTATTTAGAAAAGTACGGACAAAAAAAAAAACACTCAGTTCCAGTAAACTGACTAGAGAAACAAAACATCGCACAAGGCCAGGAACATGGGTAGACGTTCCAAGACAGACTTTACAGTCAATGCACAAAAAAAAAAAAAAACACTTCTTTAGTTGCACTAGCGAGGTAATCAGGAAAAAATGAACACCTGAGTGGAGACAGGAGAATGTGTGGAATGCGCTTAACTATCTCCACTTTTCCTAACCCCGTGGATGAAGTCAGGGGGTTAAGGAAAGATGTTAGGAGACTCCCTAAAGGAGTTAGGGAAAAGGCCATCACGTTGTTTTGACAACGAGACGCACTTCCACTAGGTGACGTAATAATCCGACGGTGGTGAATGTTGGCGACGTCTGTCGTGGTGAAAAAAAACGACAAATTTCTGACTTCTAAAAGCTTATTTATAACAGTTTCCTCTGACAATCTCAAAAAACACAAGGTTTGAATGTAAATCAAAGGAAAAGAGGCCACCAGGCTATGAGGAACAAACGTGAAACTAAAGGAACGTCACATTGAGAATGGTTGCTCACAAGCACCTTCCACTCAGATATCAACATTAATTCAAAATAAGAATGATGATGTATGAAATTGTTACATTTATGCAAGATACAGGCCAACACACACACGTACAACCGCACAAAGCATTCCTATGTGAATCAAGCATGTTGAATAAAACATAATGTGGCTAAAAATGTCTCTGATCCCTTTTTCTTGAACGACAGAGCGCTCTCGCTCTTTTTTCAGTCATCGTGAGTTTCCATGAACACTCTGTTGAGGGGGTCTCTTTAAATGTTGTCGCCGCAAGGAATTGTGCTTGTAATTTGCGCTATGTAATGTCCCCCCTTTGTCCGACTACCACATTTTACTGAGAAAACTAATTAAAAACATCTATAGAGCATAATGATGGAATGAACAAGAGATAACACACCTTTTAAATAATCTCATTTTGTAATTAAGTGGAATGAAACAGTATTTAGTGCAGTGGTTCTCAACTTTTTTTGGATCATGACCCCATTTTCATATCAAGAATTTCTGGTGACCCCAAAGACATTTTTTTTCTAAAATTAGTTTTCAAATGGTTGAGCTCATTTTTTACTGCATTTTAATTAAATTTATATTTTACAAGGTGAAAATACATAATAAAAGAATAATTAAAAGATTTAAAAAATTTATTTTTATTTTGCAGAAACTTCAGGCGACCCCTTTTAAACTTCAGGTGACCCCAAGATTGAAAAACACTGATTTAGTGGCTACTTAATAGATCATTTCTGGTCAACTCTCCTTCTCTCAAGTGCCCCCTGTATAGTCAAAAGGGCACACGTACCCCTATTTGAGAAGCCCTGTTTTAGAGAACTGGAACACTCCTTAAAATGGCCACCACTTCAACACTTCCTACAGTATAAGGAATAGTGGATAGGAAAGGAGATAGGAGGGACTATCCACACACACACAAACACTGGGTTTGTTACAACCATGTGATTTATTGATAAGATGCAGAATTGTGACAACTCAGCAGAAAGACACCAGACGGCCTGAAAAAGAAAAGAAAGAAGCGCTGGGCTGATGATTTAAGTCCCTGATGAGTGCGGCTGCTGTTTAGAAGTCTGAACAGCCTTTGTCTTGATGTATCAATTACATGACACTCCGTCCACCAACATGAACCAAACGAGGGGAAAGAAGGAGGTATCTCAGGCAAGGGGAACTGTTCCATCCCCCTCATCTCAGCAGCAGAAGGTGCAGCAGATTAGGTGTCAGATGATATTTAATGTGAAGAGGGCTATGTCTCCTCTGCTGACATTCTCTCCTGGGTGCGCTGCTGCAGAGCAACGATGCTCCAACGCTCTCAATCCAGGTCTCATCAGATGACAGTCAAGTCAGAGAAGGAACAAAGATAGCCAGGGACAGTGAGGAGAGGCTGGAGAAAAGTCGAGGCGTTAGACGGGGTAGAGGAGTCATTAATAGTGAGATGAAGTCAGGGTAAAAAAAAATAAGAAAGTAAGAGCAGCAGATGAAAAGCAAGTCAAGTGCATGCGGGGATGGCAGGTTAGGGGAGGGCAGGAGATTGAAGCATGAAGGGGAAGGGGTGTGTGTGGGGGGGGTATGTGGAAGGAAAGAAGCGAAGAATCCCAGTAAAAACAGTGTAAACTCAGGCACCTCCTGAAGCCCACAGTGTGTGAGCAGTTGTGACAGTCGGAGAAGATAAGAGAATGCAAAGCAATGGCTGTGAAATACCCCGGGATGAAAATACTTACCAGCCGAAAGAAAAGAAGAAAAAGAAGAAGAGGAGGAGGACTTGTGGCTGTAGTCAGATGTGTCTCTGGATGCAGAAGACTGGGACTGTGAGAAAAGCGTGACAGGACGTGAGGCCTGCAGGTCGTGGAATCGATTTAAATGCTATCACTCCACTCCTCCTTTCTCCACCTCTTTTTTTATTCATTTCCCTCCTTTTCAGCTTCACAGTGTTCTTCTGTCTCCGGATCTTTTATTCCTCTGTTATGTACAGCAGAGGGAGAGAACGCTCCGTGGCAGCAGGCGGAAAATAGGGAATTTTTTTTTTAATTTGATACATTCTAAAGCTGTTTTTCTACTTCAATTATATTTCAAAAGAAGACATAAGGGGAGCTGAATCTAATGCTAAAAGTAGATTGTTCGCTTCTCTTCCTCATTCACTACACTTTATTTGTGTGTGTGTGTGTGTGTGTGGCTGCAGACACAGGGGAGAGGATATTTTCAGCTTCTATCTCCACTGACCTCAAACTGAAGCTTCATTCCAAACAAAGATTGCACGACTTCTGTTTTTCAGCTGATATTTACACCTGGCATTAAAAAAATGATCCCTTAGTTAGATGGTTTCATCAACACGACCAGTGAACTGTGATGGCTTCAGACACCCCCTCCCATAAAAAATGTCTTCACGCTCCGACTTTTTTTTCCCCACTGTACATAAACAGGACCTTTAGAACAGCCAGTCAGTGGATGATACGTGTGTTGATGTAATGGTGGTGTAATCGATCACCAAGCCTGTGGTTATTAAATGGTTCAGCGTCCTTATTCCTTATTGTTCCTTGAACAATAAACTTCCCATTCATCCATACACGCCGGTTTACCCATGATACCTCAGTTCTTATTAAACCCTTGCCCATTTTTTGGCCTCCAAAACATTTTAGGACAGGGTAAAAATAGTAAGTTATAATGGTATGGCGCACAGTTTAAGTGCGTATAGGGCTGGGCTGTATGACCAAAAATGTATATCACAGTGTTTTTCTAAATTCTAATGGTTTCACAATATGATAGTATTTTTTTTTCATGCATTTTTTTATTTTTTCATTCTACTGGTTGAGAATCAGAATCCAAATCAGAAGGTTTATTTTGCCTAGTACAGTTTTTTAAAAAAAAAAAAAAAAAACAGCACATTGTATTTGACTTGGTAGTCGCAATTATTGCCAGCAGCAATAATAATAATAATAATAATAATAATAATAATAATAATAATAATAATGATAAACATAAGGATAAGGATAAGGGAAAATAAAGGAAAGAGGATAAAGAAAAATGAAGATAATGATAAGAGAGGAATTACTGCAGTAGATTGACTTAGGATGGTCTATTTTACTGTCAACATGAGTGAATATTGTAGAATAATTCCACACTAGTAGTAATACAAGTTTGCAACAGCAGCCCAATGGCTCTTTGCCATGCTAGCTTAGCTTCAGCATTAGCTTTACATTGCTGCATACTCAGTGGTGTGGTGGTTTCTTATGGTGAATAAAGTAGCGTTTTGTTTGCAGCTCCACCAGGAATTATTTCTGCATTATAGGAATTACAAACTGTGATCTTTGCTCTCTTTTTTTGTGTATTACTGCCAAACTGCCGACATGCTAAGCTAACCGTGCCTCCGTGTCCGTGAGAGGTGTGCTCACGCAGGCACATGCTCACATGCAGCTTCAGAGCTTTCATTTGTGTCTTTCTTATCCATTTACACGTATGATTTACACCAGAGCGCTACTGTTTACCTTCCGATTTAGAAGTGCAACATTGAAAAGGGTCCGGACTGTTCCGAAAATTGTGTAATCAAATACACCGGTACGGTAGTATATTAAAAATTCATATCATAATGAAAACATACCGGTATTCAAAATGAACCAGCATACCGTCCAGCCCTAAGTCAGTATTGTTAAAACTTCTCTGACTTGATACATATTTTGTTATTTACCAAGACTGAGGTGCAATTCAACTTTTTCACTTCTGATATGAAACAAATATTACATTATTAAATAATGTCAATACCAATATCTATACGATACAATGTCAGCACGGATCTTACACAACTCTATTACTTATTTTATCATGTGGAATGTTAGAAAAGACTTAATTAAGTCATGTGTGCTTTCACACCTGTTAGTCCAGTAGACTAGCTCGATTGGGCCAAAAAGCTGTTACATAGTTGCAATTTTCAACTAGTTTGGTTCACATTCACTCCACTGTTTCTGCAAAGGAACCAACTGCTATGAATTAACTATGAAAATTGCAAATATTTGGGCGTTTTTGTGGGTGCTCGACAGTTGGGGACTAATGTGCTGCTCTGCCCATATTTCTATGAGGCACTGTACCTCCTCTTTCGACCATGTTTGTCCCTGATTCATCTCTAGTTAGCTCCAAACCAAACTCGTGTGAAGAAATTAAGTTACCAATCCCATAACACACTCCGTAGACCAATAAGGCTACTACTAGGGCTGTCACTTTAACGCGTTAATTGTGATTAATTTATTACAGGAAAAATTAATGCGCTAAAAAAAATGTATCGTTAATCACATTTTTTTTAAGCACTCCAAACAGCGCAGAATCTTTCTTATTTTAAGAGTTCCCGGTATACCATAATACTGATGCACAGGCTGCAATACAAGACGGGAGGCTGCCGAGCGTCTGCGTTAATTTTGGCTTTTAAAAACACCAGATGGAAAATTAAAGCCCAGTCGTGAGCAAATTGTGCAAAAAAGAGTTTCTCTTATCACCAGAGCTTTGCAGCCTTCACTACCACCTCCATACTAAACAGTAGCGGCTAGCACAGACAGCTAGCGTAGCGTGGACACTGACAATGCTAACTGTTACATGCTGCACGCCGTGTCTGACAAATGAACAAACTCACTGGATAAATATTATTATCTGACGGAGAGAGAAAGCAACAGGTTTGGTGTCAGTAAAGTGTTCTTACTGTTTATGATGTGCTAACTTATAGCACTACATAAGACGTTTTATTTCACTTGTATTTTCTATTATTTGGAGATTGACAAAAGTACACATCATTACAACATATATCCCTTGGAAGTAGTTTAAAACACCGAGGATTGTAAATGACTACGCCTGCATCTATTCTAGTCTGTTAAAAACAAACAATAAATTACTTTATACAGCCACGAGCATCATTCTTTTGATCTGCCACAATAATGTAATTTTAATGAAAATACCTCAAGTTAAAGGCATTTCTCAGCAATTTTTACATGCAATTAAAAAATAAATAAATTAGATCAATTAAAAACAGAGCTTGATTAATAAATCACACTTCAATCTCTTGACAGCACGAGCTGCTACATAACAGCACTGGGCCAAACCGATGCCGGTCAGCATTATCATTATATTTTAAAAAAATATAAATAGAGGGGTATACTGACAAAAAAGGCTCAGACACCCACACCAAATATATTAAAACCTATATTTTCATTGATTAGGAAGCCAAACAAGGAAACCAATAGAAAGGAAAGACATTAGATGATAGATATTTGTTTTTAGTGTATTTTACACGACCCGTTATAGATACGGTAGAGATGCTAACAGAAAGCTAACACAAGTGGAAGGTTAACTTTTATTAGGTTATTTATTTCAGGCTCAGTAATTGTGATTAATTGAGTTTTAGTAATTGAGAATGTAACTGTAATTGACTTTCTCAGGATAAAAAAAAGCATTGTAATTGAAAATAATGCTGATCACTGTAATAATAATGGCATTGTAATCAAACATGGGTAAATGAAAACGTAATTGTAATTGAAAAAATGTAATTGACCCAAACCGTGCTTAGCAAAATGAGAGGAAACGAGTTTCCTGAAATAAAAACCTTCTCCCTGCACCCAAACACAGCGCTGATAGCTGCTAGCATGAAGCCAGACACCGGCTCATCAATTGAACCATGTTGTGCAGTACTAAAAATATCTGCAGGATGTAAACGTCTCACTGGAATCAGCAAACAAACCACAGCTGGATATAATTTGCAGACTAAGCTGGTGGAAGTAGAAGTGCATTGTCCATTTTTTTAAAGCTCGAGGCAGTTTTTTACCTGTCAGCCACATAGAGGTTAAAATCGAACTGCATGAACATGACCGTTTCGTCCCATAACACCTTTCTAACACGACATGCAGTCTTGGTATGTTCAAAGTTAAACCGCAGGTGCCCTGAGCCCTAATACACCGCTTAGAGAAATACCACCTTAGGCGTTACAAGTGATCAGGCAGATGGTCAGCTCTGATTGAATTCTGCCCCCTTCCCGTGCCTTCCTCCCCAAGCTTCACTGCACCTTTCACATCCTGGCTAATGCCCTCCTTCGTGTCCCCCTGTGGATGGGAGAGCAAAGGCTAGCTTATCTACACACAAGTCAATGTCCAGTAACTCCCTGTGGTTTTGGGCACTGCCCTGAATCAAAGTAATAAAAACCCTTTGGACTTGATGAACCTTTATTTCCTGCTTGATAAATAGCCTCAAGCGGCCCATTGTCTTTGTTTGGCTGCAAAGTCGACCAGAAAATAGGGGCGAGCATCTGAATTGTAAGGGATAGTCATTGCTAAAGTGTTTCTAAATCTGTGTACCGTTCATTCTTTGGTTATTCCGTTTTAAAACTAAATAAAAAAAAACAACAGTGTGGTTATTTGGTTTTACTGATTTAAAACAGAAATACAGGAAAATCAAAAACCAGACAAGCGGCATTTTTCTGTTTTAAAGTTAAATCTTCTGTTTGTGAGATGTTTTAAGCTCACCACACAGAGGGGACCCACAGACGGGGGTGGACTTTTACTCTGCTGCGTTTGATAAAAATTGTAGCATGCTATATATTGATATTGGTCAAGATAACAGTACAAAATATATATATATATATATATATATATATATATATATATATATATAAATAAGCGTTAAGTGGGGTTTTACAATAATAACAGTAATATTGCACATTAGGAACATTATTATGTATAGGCTATGCTAATGTTATACATTGTGTATAAGGTGACTTATGCGTTGCTCCTTTTTTGTACAGGAGTAAATGTCCGCCCCCCTGTGTGTCCCCTCTGTGTGTTTAGCTTAAAACATGAAGCTCTTGTCCATAATTTCCCTTAAATATGCAAATATCTCACAAACAGAAGATTTCATTTTAAAACCAAAAAACACTGCTAATCTAGTTTTTAATTTTTTGTATTCCTGTTTTGGTTTTAAATCAGTAAAACAAAATAACCACATTATTTGTCATTTTGATTTGGTTTTAAACGTAATAGCCAAAGAACGAGGAGTACAGGTATTTTTCTGAACTGTTTTGTCTGTTTATTTTACTTTTGTCCGTCTAAAAGTTCGGTGTCTGTGTGTGTCTGGGAGTGTCAGTGGGGCGTGACGCTGTCTGTCCATCTGTCAAGCCTGGAGAGATTCCACTCTGTGATTTCGTTGGCTGTCGGGGGCCAGACTGTGAAGCTCTCCCTCCTTTTTCCTCACTGCTCCTTCACTCCATCTAGCTCTCCTCCTTCACACAGCCGCCTGCTCAGCTGTGTCCACTGGCCATCGTCCCGCTCCCTCAAGCATGTCCTGTTTATCTCAAAGGCCCCAAGAAGCAATCAAGGCCAGGCATTAGACCACTAGATCAAAGTAAAGGCTGTATACATGCTGACGTGCTTAAGAGGGTTAGAATCAACCTGACAATGGGAAACGTAGCATTGTTTCGTTTACGGTGTGTCCCTACATGGATTATCTCCACACCTGTTAAAGTGATACATGAGCTGACAGGTGAATAGTCTGAATTGACAAAAAAAAAAATGTGAGAAGCATAAAGAGCGCAAGCATTTCATCAAGTCTGCTTTTGATAGGAATGCCCAGCATTATTTTTTTTGGAGCAGCACCAGGAGATCTGCACAATATCAGGAATGTAAAGGTATGATGTCATGACAAATCTGTTTACAGCTCTCATCCAAAAGACTTTTCAGAGGGTTTCCACTGACAACCATATCTGGCTTTTACACCAGTGCTTATGCAGACTAAGAAGTGAAGCCAGAGTATTTTCCGACCGAGCAAAGCACCGTCGGCAGCAAGGTGTTCAGTATCTGAAAAGTTCAAATTAACCTGGAAAACTTCCAATCATCTCGAAAACACATTTAAAAACAACATTCTTTACATATGAAATCAAGCCAGTCTGTTTTGGTGGGGATTTACATCATAGCTGATTGCCTACTCTAAACAGTCTGATTGCAGTAGTTGATATTAATGTATATTATTAATGCACGTAGTTAACTCATATCAGATACGTAATAAGATTTAATAAGTTATGTTAATCTAAAGATGAAAGATTCTTTAGGACTGAGAAGCTGTGGAAAAATAAGCAAAGAAACAAGTCTGGAAAGAAATATTATATCATGTGACCTGGACACTTAAATCTGCTAACCATGATCATATTTTATCTGATACGGACATACATAGTGTAGGCCTCTTATATCAATAAATTGAAGATTATTTGCTGCAATAAAAGATTAAAATATTGGAAATATCGCTCAAAAGTTTATTTGTTTTCGCCTGTAAACGTTTTATTAGGGTACATTCACACCAACGGGTCTTAGATCGGTGAAAGCGATCTCAAATTCGTTTGCTTGGATAGTTCGCCTTGTTTGGGTCGGTGTGAACATGCAAATGAAGTCTAGAGCGGATCAAACAGGTGAATTTTAGAGCAATTGTTTCTGCCAGACCTGCAGCATTTCCATTAGAAGTCTAGAGCGATTAGGAGCACCGTGAACACAACCGCTCTCCGAACACATCAAACACAGGAAGTATCAGCGATGACGTAGAGCGCGCAGTATTGTGGACGATCAGGAGAGCCCGCAACGGCGCAAAATTATTTTTGGTCCAGTTTGTTCCCAGTATTCCCTGTGATATCACCTCAAAAGACCAGAAATGTTTTGGGAAGTCACAGTAAGAACGCAATAAATCACAGTGAGAATGTATCCGTCAGAGGGAATTATCTGTCAAGAAGAGGGTGTTTATGGTGGAGATGAAGAGAAACTCCTGAGCAGAAATTTATTTTTTTACTAATTATTTGATTATATATTGATATTATATGATTTATTGATTTATTACACTATGATTTTATCTAATAAAAAATCCTAAATGCTTAACTTAATGTCATGGTGTATGTGGCTTCAAACTGTTAAAACTTTTAAGCTTTTCCAAAGAAGCAACATTATTTTGTCCGTATTCATGCAGTCCTTCATTAAATAGGTCTGTTTTGGGGATTTTAAAAAAACACTGCCTTGCCCAAGGGTCCTACTTACAAAATAGAAGCAAATAATTTGAGCAGACAGAGAACAGAGCAGAGCCATTGACGTGTGGCCACCGGCATTAGGCTCAATGGTCCCGTTCCTCTGCTCAACCCACAGAACTCACTGCAAACACTTGTGGAAAGATCTTTGATGCTAAACTGGCCCCGATGGAAACCGATGACAGGGAGAAGAGTGGAAAAGCTTTGAATCAAAGACAAAACAATTGCAAGCATTACCGACACATTTCTCGCTTGGTTTAGTTCAATGCGAGAACTTTCACTATGTGTCCATTTAGTGGCCTGGCTATAATGGGATGTTTCATCAGCTGGAATAACATATTTAAACTATTGATTTCAATCTGATGACATAGGCCACAAGAATGTGCTTTATGAGCCACTATGTATGCATTATGTTCTGGGCTTTTTGAAATTATATTTGCACTTGTGTTTGATCCTGATTATTCATATTTAATCCATATTCTCATGTTAATATAATCTTCGTCTCAGTTCAGTTTCTATTTTATTTATTTATTTTTTTTTAAATAAAATAAAATAATGTATGTACAGTATGTGTTTCTTTTCACGCTTTTAGGATTCAAGATTTTTTAGTTTTTACTGTATGTAAATAAACACCTACATAACAAAAAAAAAAAAAAAACTACTGTATGAGAACACAAATTGAAAAAAAATAATAAAAATAGAAAAACACTGATGTTTTAAAATGCTATTTATGCATCGACTCCAGTTGTTCACGAGCAAAATTGCAAAAAACTGTAAAAAACAACCAACAATTACCTAATAATAGAAGAACAATATTGTTGTTTTTTGCTTTCTTGATTGTTTCATTCATTTCATTTTTCCTTTTGGAATTACAATTGTTCATGTCTCAAAATATACATTAACAATACAAATACGATTTGAGATATTCCAAACTTCATCTACAATACAACGTTTACATTATTTTACTGAAAGAAAGTAAAAAAGAAAGAAAAATCTAAAGACAAAACTAAACATGGTGTGATAACGTGTAGCGAAGAAGGGAGAACAACATGAAAAGAAAGAAGGAAAAGAAGAGATAGAAAGAAGTGGAAGATAATTGACAATAAGATTGAACTTGGTCTAAATGACAAACACATTTTTATCCATCTTGCTTTGATTAGCTGTATTATTGCCTTTTTCAACAGTGATAAATTGGATGAGCAGTCAGCACAGTGACTGTGTCCCTCCCCGGCACTTAGGAAATCTGCACATTTATTTGTGACTAATACATGATGACAGAAAACTCTCACAGTACAAGAACAGATTTATAAGCCACAGCTCAATAAGTCAGGACCGTCTTAATATCGGGTCCCAAAATTTACTTATTTATTGATTGACTTTTGCCAAATCCAGGCTGGTGATTGCAGTTTTTTTTTTTCCTCTCTCATGATAGGACGCCTTTGAAATGTTACACTGACATTGTAGATTCACCAATCACACTGACTTCTTCCTGGCTCTGTTTTCCTGACCGCAGCATGAGCCGGAGTAGCAGCTGGATTTACAAGATGAAAAACTTTCAAATTGAGTTTGACAAGTGTTCGAAGAGCAGCGAGGGATACTTAATACAACTGGGAGGAAACGGAGGACGAGACGAGGAGGCGGCGAGCGATGCAGCAGATCTGGGATTGTTTGTGCCTTTTGTGCTTGGGGGAGTGATGAAGATGAGGGTGAATGCAGCACACATGGGTGGAAGAAAGACTGTGACCCCCAAAATAAAAGCTGTGCCAGAGACCCCCATATTTATTCATTTTTCTGAATACTATCCACTGTTATTCAGGAAGGTTATTATTATTTGGGCCATAGTATATAGTTGTCTTAAAGATGTAAATCTTTGTTTTTATCAAAAATAAAATGAGTTAAAAGTGACCAAAAATGGTGGAAAAGGTGGTGAAATGGGATTTAAAAAACCATAGAGTGGCCAAAAATGGACAAAATGTTGTAAAGTGTCGCTATTGGAACAAATAGTAGGAAGAATTAGTTTAAACTGGCAAATAATGGGCATGAAAAATGTGTTAAATTGGCAAAAATAAGCATGAAATATGGTGAAAAGAGGTTAAAAGTGATAATGGGACAACATTAGGTGAAAAAGGTAGTGGAAAGGTTTTATAAGTACAGAAGATGTCTTGAAAGAGGGAAAAAAAAAATGAAGAGAAAACACAGAAATTGGTTAAAAGTTTCAAATTAAAGTGGCCAAAAACGGGCAAAAAAAAAGTCGTAAAAATGGTTCAAAGTGTCAATATTGGCTTAAAAGTGGCAGAAAAAAGAAGGAACAATTAATTTAAACTGGCAAATAATGGACATGGCAAATCGTGAATGTGGTTAAATTGGGAAAGATAAGCATGAAATATGGTGAAAGGAGGTTAAAAGTGACAATAATGGGTCAACGTGTGAGACATTAGGTGGAAAAGTGGTGGAAAGGGTTTATGAGTGTCAAAAATGTCTTGAAAGTAGAAAAAAAATGTACAGAAAAGGCATTGAACTTTGCTGAAGTGGCAGAAATGGGATTTTAAAACCACAGAAATTGGTTAAAATTGGTTGATTTAGAGTGGCCAAAAACAGACAGAAAAAGTGGTAAAAATAATTGAAAATGTCAACATTAAAAGTGGCAGAAAAAAGTATGATTTAGTTTAAACTGGCAAATAAATTGGCATAATTTAGCATGAAATATGTTGAAAAAAGGTTAAAAGTGACAATAATGAGTCAACATATGCCGAAAATGTCTTTAAAGTGGAAAAAATGTGAGAAAAGGCATTAAAATGTGATGGAGAAGTAGCAGAAATGGGAGTAATGTAGCAAAAATGCATTAAAAGGAGCAAAAATACGGCAAGAAAAGGTGATGAAAATGGTTAAAATATGGCAAATTTGAAGTAGTTACAGAAAAAAGGTAAAAATCTACAAAAATGGGCTCAATTTGTTGAAAAAATATTCTTTCGACCCCAAGGATGAGAACCCCTGCAATAGATTACTACAGGAACCACAGGAACCACAAAATGAGCACGTTTTGAAAGGGACATACATTCACATGTTCCTTCAGAGTTTAAAAATCTCCATCATCATTATTTTGATATCACTGTCTTCTTCTTTCTCTGTCGACCCACTTGGGCGCCCGTGCTTAGAATAACAGCGCGTTCACATTAATCAAGTTTGAAGTTTAAACATGTTTGACAGCGGAATGACTCTCGCCTGAAGAAAATTAGCTGCATCGCTGCACTTCTTTGTACAAAGTCTTTTTTTGTAGAATAAACAATGTGTACAACTTATTTTAACCTTGAGCCCTTTGGACCACAGCTGGTACGCTGGCAGCAATCATTTTGATTGCATCTTTACTGCTCGGAGATGATCGACCGCTGCCTTTCAAAAGTCACAAAAAGTGATGGAACACAGCACATGTTCACTGTTTCTGGGTCTATTTATAACAGTACAATGTCGCTGAGCATTCTAAACACCCACATGACACGGCGTTTTCTTACACTGTAGCATTTTAGGCTACATTAGCCAGCCGTTGCTAACGTGCGTCTCTGCTGCCCTTGATTCTGCTCCCGCTTCACTGCGTTTATTTTCTCAGACAATATTTGAAAGACACGGACGACTGCTAACAGTGAACATCGCACATGTGTGAAAGTGTCACCCAGTTGTCACAATCTGGTCTCCATCAAATCTCTACACTTCATATGACAACAGTTTTTCACAAAGTCCATCCTGCAGAGTAGATTTTAGAAATATACTGTATATATATAGTTTAATATATTTAAAGCTCAGACATGGGCAACAGGTCGCCAAGGGGCCACATGCACAGAAAGTGATGAAGTAAAAACAATTCCCCTAAAATTAGAAAAACACACACAAAAGGCCAACACAAATGTAAAAAAAAAAAAACATTAAATTAAAACAATAATGTACAAAATGACAACAGACACAAAATGACTAAAAAAATAGACAAGACGACTAAAGGTACACAAAAATAACAAAGGAATTAAAACAATGACAACAGAAATTTACAAAATAACATAACATAATTGTGGAAAAATATAAAAAAAGGAGAATAAAAACACTCAAAAGCATACAAAATGACAAGAATACATAAAATTTTAATGATAAATCAACAGAAAATTAAATAAATAATATATATATATATATATATATATATATATATATATATATATATATTATATATAAAATATTATTATTATTTTTTTTTTTTTTCTTTCTCAGCTTTGATTTATTCATATATTAATTTCTCAGACATGGGCAACAGGTCGCCAAGGGGCCACATGCAAACACACAAAGTGACTAAGAAAAACAAAAATCCCATAAAATTACCACAAGCGCAAAAAATATGTAAAACTAAAACAAAAATACACAAAATTTGATTTAAAAAAAACAGACAAGATGAGCAAAAATACATATAAATGATAGAGTAATTTTAAAAAAATCACCAGAAATTCAGGAAATAAATCAAAACATAACATTACAGGAAAAATAAATAAATAAAAAAGTATACAAAATAACAGAAATGCACAAAATTACCCAAACTTTGCACAAGATGACTAAGAATACACGTAAGTAATTATTTAATTAAAACTATGTAAAGAAAACACAATCACTCCAAAAACGCACAAGATGACTACTACACAAATAACAAGATTAATTAAAACCACAGAAAAAAAAAAAATATATATATATATATATATATGTGTGTATGTCTAGTTTTTAAATCTTATTCTGTCTTTCCAGGTCATCCTAGACTTTTGGATTTTAAAACAAATAGTGTATTTTCTGCTGACCATGCATCGTCCTTTTTGTGAGTAATTAACTTTTTTGTTATTAGTGTATTTGAAGTTTTTACCATAGGAATGAATGGGTGTGTTAAACTTTGTCTTGTCTCTATGTGTTAGTCGTATGACAGACTGGGTTCGGTTTGGGGCCTTGCTTTGTACTCACTGTCATCTGGGATCGGCTCAAGCAGACTGCAAAGACGATGAATTAATAATGTCTGGCATTTTGCCTCTTTTGGTTTTATTTTTTTTTTTTACCTTTGTGAAGCACAGTGAACACACAGATTGAGGATAATACTCAAACTGGTTCACCAATAAGAGGTGGACCAAACTGCAGGGAAAGGAGAAAAACTGAATACTAAGTGCAAATCAAAAGATATATCCATACTCGCTGAAAAAAAATCAAAAACACAGCAAAACAAGAACAACAGGAAGGGAGTCTGAATCCAGACATAAATAAGCCCCATTTGCACAGGATAAGTGTTATCTGGGGACCCCATGTAATAAATAAATGACCCCCCAACGTCTGCTTTTTATGTGGCGCATTCACACAGGACAACCAAAGCCTAAGTTTTCACTGAAATTTACGGACATCTTACGCATATAATGTCAACACGCGTAACATTCACTCATTGTTTTCAACATGGCGGGTGCTAAGAAGAAAAGTAGGCACTAAACGGGAGAAGAAACTTCATGTTCCTCACACTCTGCATTTGTGTGTCGATGACGTTTCGTTAGAGTTATTGGTGCTGGAAGTCAGAATTTGTGAATATCTGCCAACTTTACCGAACGGTGTTATGGTTCAAATAATATCCAGATAATCTGGTGACTGGGCAGAGTTTTGCTCCCGGTCCGGACATGAAAATAAAAGCAACGCATAAGTCACATTACTGGTGAATTGAAACGTAATTAATACATGAATAAATCAAAACCAAAAAAATGGATGTTACGTAAAACATGCTCATGATATGTGGAACCAGTGGTGGTGGCATGAACCTACTGGTGCTATTCGTTTCTTGTGATCAACTTCCGACGGCTGCTGTTAGCAGTATTTATGAAATGCAAAATAAACACTGTTACTGCCCTCAAAAAAAGCTGTAATTGTTTTTGCAAAAGTGTCAAATGGTAGAAGTTCTAACATCTATTGTTCCTCACACAAGCCTCACAGTTAAGAGTCAGTCACCAGTTTATTTGGATACTATTTGGACCGTAACACTGCGAAACAAAACATAAATGTGAGTAGCTTTTTACGAGCTAAAACATCCACAGACTGCATGAAAACATGAGCAAGACCAGAAAAATAGAACAAGTTTTTTTTTTTTTTTTTTTTTAAACAAAAAAAACAGAAATGCTGTTTTACTGGTTTTTCTGTATTTCCGTTTGGGTTTTAAATCAGTAAAACCAAATAACCGCACTGTTTATTTGTTATTTTGATTTGGTTTTAAAACGGAATAACCAAAGAACGAAATGCACACGGATTCAGATCCCGCCCTATTCGCATTGGATTAGTATTATCACAGGATCTCGGAGCTCAGCAAAATATAGAAGATAATTTGCAGGGGAATTTTTATTTTACAAATTACTGACATGGCTGATACACACGGAATTAACATCACGGACATTCTCCGCAATTATTACAAATCGCATGTGGTCCCGAGGTAAAACTAATCCCGGGCGAACAGTACAGAGAGGCAATCAAGTGACGGGGCACACCTGAGTGGAAACAAGAGGGATCTTCAGCACAAACATACTATCGAGACAGGAATCCTGAACACACAGACATTAATTTACCATAAACTACATGAGAAACTTAAACTAAACAGGATGAGGAAATTCACCACATCTGAACAAAAATATGTCTTAAACACCAAGTAATTACACCAATGATATTAACCCAATGTACAACCACACCAACAGAACATACATACATATACATATATAGATATATATATATATATATATATATATATATATATATAGATATATATATTATTGCAAGGCAAACAAAACAAGTTGAAACATAAAAGCATAGAAAAAAAAAAAAGACAAAGTTCAGGACGGGAGCAGATTAGCTCTAAAGTACTTATAAAACAAAAGGAAGATGTGCGTGCATACAAATTGTCTTAAAGAGAAGTCTGTTTATTTTGCTATATAATTGCTAAGTATCACTATCACCAGATATAGACAACTGGCGGCCCTCGGTCTAATTTTATGCGGCCCCCAAAGAAAACTTACAATATGACAGAAAAATACACAAAACAAAAGCAAGAATACAAAATAAATGAATGAATACAAAAAATTACAACATTGCAGGAAAATACAGTAAAAGGCAAGAAAAACACAGAAAATACTCCAAAAAAACCACAAAACTGCTTTAAAAAATAATAAAACGACAACAGTAATACACAAAATCATTACAAGTAATGCCACACAACGACAATAATACACAAACGGACTCAAAATAACAATCAAAATTACACAAAATAAAAGTACACAGAAAGACAAGAAAAACACACAAAAATGACTCCGCAAACCCACAGTACTAACAAACAAGCAAAATGACAGCATAAATACACAAAAACTACTCAAAACAATTCTAAAATAACAAAAACACACAATATGACTGCAAAAAACATGCATTTTACAGGAAAAATACACAAAAGGACAACAGAAATGCACAAAATGCAATCACAACAAGCAAGACAACAATAAACACACACAGAATGACAAAAAAACACAAGGTTTACTATAATCCTATAAAAACTCTGTTGTTTTCCGTGTTAACACTCAGATTAGTCATTCTAAATGTTGGCATGTGCTGAATGTTGATAATGTGGCCCTTCCATCAAACAAAGGCACTTATTGTGGCCCCCGCTGTGATAGAAGTTGCCCACCTTTGACTATCACCATCATTGCATCTATATTTAAATCAAATCCAACGTTTACACTCTGTTATCTCTCCAATACGACTGCAGCCATTTCTAAATTGTTATTTCCTATCTAATAAAAATGATCTATTAAGATATAATTGAATGTAAATGTGTCATTTTTCCACCTCTACCAATGTATTTTAAACAAAGTTTTACATATATTTTAATATGATTTTGTATCATTTAATTTGCTTAGTAGCGCATCTGTTTTAAGAGGCTCTATAATGTAGAACTGAAAAAAAAAAACACAGTGCTGTGAAAACTCTCCATTAATAAAAGCCCAGGCTGGTGATTTGCAAGCGAGCTGTAAATCAAGGTGGATTTGAGAGTAAACAGCTGAACTGTTCCTCTCCTCGCTCCCTCGGGCCTCCTTCCGTATAGCACGGAGCCTTTATTTGAAAACCACAGGCTGGTGGTGGGATGAGGAAGACTGACAGTGTTGGTTTTTCATCTCATTGTTCAGCCTGAATCACAGAGCAGGGAAACGCAGGGTCTGCTCTCACAGATATTTAATGGGATTAATGGTCTTGAACCTGCTAACAACTGCCTACTCAACCTTTAATTATAGCTGCTGCGCAGCAATGGTCGGGGCCAGGCAATTTAAGGCAAAGAACAAGACAGCAGCCGTTTGCGTTTCAAAGGCAGATTTCAAAGGGCTGTTAAAAACTCAGTTATTAAAACAGAAATCTGAAAATACACATATTGCATCTAGACAGCGTGGAGACGTTGATTTGTTTTTAACAATGATTTACTGGCTCCATAAGTGAAAAAAAATGATGTTTAAAGGTACATTTTTAAATCCAAGTTAAAGGCATTCTTTTTCTCTACTGCATATGACAGAGAGGGAGTTTTTCAATAACTTTACTGCTGATTTTAATATTCTTATTGATTTTTGAAATGTTAAATGTTTTCTGTTGCACACTAATCATGTAAAGCACATTGAATTACATGAAATGTATGAAATGCCTCAATGTTCACATAAGAGCGAAATTCAAACTGCTGCTGCAAAAAAATAATAATGAAAAAAAATATAGACATATACACACACACACACATATATATGCGATATGCAAATTCAACGGAAGTACCAAAAATAAAAGCTCATTCCGGTAAATTTGCATATTAGCTAAAAGTTTTGTTTCACCTGTGACATTCAGATTTAACATTTAGATTCAACATTTAGGTTTAGATTTCACATTTATACTGTATTTAACATTTAGATTGAGATTCAACATTTAAAATTTACATTAAATATTTTACATTGAGATTCAACATTTAGGTTTCGATTTCACATTTATATTTAACATTTAGACAGATTTAACATTTAAAATTTACATTTAAATTTTATATTTTACATTTAGATTCAACATTTAGGTTTAAATTGAACATTTATATTTAATTTACGTTGAGGTTTAACATTTACATTTAAAATTTATATTTATAATTGAACATTTAGATTGAACATTTAGATTTTCATTTAGGTTTAGATTTCACGTTTATGTTTAACATTTAGATTGAGATTTAACATTCATATTTAATATTAAACATTTAGATGTAATATTTAGCATTTAACATTTATATTTAACAGTGACATATTTTAAAAGAAAAGTACATTTCACAAATATTGCTGTAAATCTGGTCAAAACATGAAAATTCACGTTTTGTAAACGTGGTTTTTTACTAAATGTTGCACAAAGTTGCACAATACTACAATTGGCAACCCATACATTTAATGATGACCAAAAAACCCCAAAATAAAATAAATGCTCGAGTTCAGATCAGAAAATGGTGACAGACACAAGCACACACCAACAGAAATCTGCTGACAGGCAAGAACCCAACACAGTATTATTGAAAAACATCAAGATGTGATTTAAAAATGTACAGAAGTGAAACAAAGCAGAAAAAGAGCCACACCAGGGCTTAAAGTCACTTTAAATTTTATAACCGACAACCTACCCAACTGTGCAAACAAACTGAAAACACGAGCTACAAAATAAAAGGCACCCACACACCCCAGATTCTGACAAAATTAAATCAAGTGTTACATCTAGAAATAACTTTTCTTTTTTACATTAATCTAAAAATACAGGACTCTAAACCGTTGCCAATTCAGAATCTCAAAGCAGAATTTAATCCGTCAAAAGCAAAAAAGAAAAAAAATGGAGAAAACGTCTCAGCCTGGAGGAGGAAAAGGGCTGAGGTTTGGGACGCAAGCCGCAAACCACCCGTGGTCGTACTGTAGAGAGTAGGATTGTGCTTTATTATGTATGTAAGAGCATCTCTGGAAACATTTCAATAGGCTGATTTTATGAACACGCAGTGATTATGTTATGATATAACCATGTGCACTCAAAAGAAATGCAATTTCTGATGCAACGTGTTGCAACCTGGTCGTATAATAACAAGTGTAAAGCAGTGAAAGGCGTGATGTGAGTGTGCTTTACCAGTCAGATGGTTAACATACATTAGTGATTTATCCCAGCAGTAAAAAAGGAGAATGACTGCTATTGAGCTGCTAAAATGATTGTGTGCCTAAAATTGAATACGGAATATGTTAAAAACATATTTAACTATACACGTGAATATTTATGTAGAGAAATATATTAATTCCAGCATGTTCATTTTGTCTTCTTTTTTTAAACAATATGTTAAGGTTTCATTTTTCAAGAAATTTACTTTGATCTCAAAGAGGACACATGAAAGTGATCAGTAGATGCCTCTGAGGAGGACTAACAGTTCACATTCAAAACATCAGGTGATGAAAGTAAATTTCCTGAAAAAATCTGAATAAATGAGACTTTAACAGAGACAATTTAGATACAATTAGTTATTCATACATTCCCAAGAGCATAAAAATGCAATGCATCACACATGATGTGGTTCGCTTGTAATTACACACCTGACCAGTAGGTGGTTTCATCTGCACATGAAGCGTCAAATGAAGCCTTTCTCAAACTAATTGGCTCTAGTGTTGCAATGTCTCATGAAGATTCATCTCACCATCACTACTTTATTACGCTTGTGTTTAAGTTGAATTATGTTTCGAAATAAATAAAATACCTATGATTGTTCTTAGTCAGAAAACCTGGAGCTTTTTTTTCATCTTTGCTGTGTTTTCTGTCCACATTTACTGCAGCAATGATCTCTGTGTGTGTGTTTGCACCTGCTTGTAAGTTGTACTATTTTCCAGTACTAAAACTATCACCGCAAACAGTTCCGGATTTCATGAATTGCATTGCTCCCCCTGCATATATTTATTTGCATTTCCTCCTCCCATATTTTTGCTCACCCTGGGAGATCCACCTACTATGCATATTCATTAGCAGGAAACGCACTAAATGGATTAAGGCCGTATTGGGAAGCGCAGTGGTGGCACACTCCTGATTCCCTGGGCTTTGTACTCATTATTAGCACATAGAGTGACGTTTGCACATGTTCTAATACCACAAATGAAATCAATGTTCGAGTGGAAATCACCTGCTGATATGTGTTCTCGGGTTAATGGTTCCAGTTGGGAGACACCAAGTAGAGACTAGGAACTGGGAAGCTTCTTTTCTGTAAACTAATGTAAATATTCTGATGTAAGTAAAGTTGACTAGGGATTGTATTTATATGTAGTACAGGAGAACGATTGGAGAGCTATGTGTTGGTGGTGAGAACAAAAAATAAATAAAAATAAAAAATAACCTCATTGTGATGAGTTTGGTTTCCAATGCTTTATTTACTTTTATATTTTAGCTTAGTAATCAAAGTGTATCTGTTGTAAAGACAGACTTGTAAGCTGAAGTCTGCTCTCACTCAGACTTTTCTGCCTTCAATGTTTCAGACCCAATAACAACAACCGATTTTAACAACTCCACCCCTCGACCCTGAAATGCACTCAAAAACGTTTCTGTTTATTGTCCCCATGATGATTCCAGCCTTTGTGTTCTACACAAGAACCTGATCACCAATAAATCATTGGACATGGATGGATGGAAGTGAGGGTTTTTTATTCAGAGTTCTGTCTGGTATGAAGCTTACTTGATTGAAGATAAAGCTCACACAGGTCATACATAAAAGATGTAGCCATGATTGTGTCCCAACTGTTCTGATTGCTCATCTCTGACTTTCATGAATGGCAAATATTGAAATCTTGGTAATCCCCCCAGCTCATCCTTGAACCATTGAGTATGACTGAAACAAAATGTAAAACATAAACGCACATCTTGTGCTCAGCCTGTGAGTGTAACCTAACAAAGTTCTGTTTAGATATTACAGCTGCACCGTAAAAAATTCTAAATATTGTATATTTTGTCTTTTAAAAAGGAGGAGCAAAGCAGAATTTTATGCATATGAAGCAGAGATATGGTACACAATTTAAAACAACCAATGCACATCTTGTGCTCAGCCTGTGAGGGTAATGCAACAAAGTTCCGTATGGATATGAGGGCTGAATTGTAACAACATTATTGTCTTGGAATTTTCTTCTTTTTAAAGGAGGAGCAAAACAGAATTTTCTGCATATCAAGCAGAGATAAGTACACAATGTAAAACAACAAACACATCTTGTATTCTGCCAGATTGTAGCGTAAGTTTTGTTTGGATATTAGGGCTGAACCATAATAGCATAAAGCTTTGTATTTTTGCTCTTTTAAAGGAGGAGCAAAACAAAATTGGCTGCATGTCAAGCAGAGATATGGTACACAATGTAAAACAACAAACATGTTGTATTCAGCCTGTGAGTGTAACCTAACAAAGTTCTGTTTGGATATTAGAGCTGCGCCGTAAAAAACATTAAACCTTGTATTTTTCCTCTTTTTAAAGGAGGAGCAAAACAAAATTCACTATATATCAAGCAGAGATATGATACACAATGTAAAAACAACAAACGCACATATTGTATTCTGCCTGTGAGTGTAACCTAACAAAGTTCTATTTGGATATTAGGGCTGAACCATAATAGCATAAAGCTTTGTATTTTTGCCCTTTCAAGGAGGATCAAAACAAAATTGGCTGCATGTCAAGCAGAGATATGATACACAATGTAAAAACAACAAACACACATATTGTATTCTGCCTGTGAGTGTAACCTAACAAAGTTCTATTTGAATATTAGGGCTGAACCCTAACAGCATTAAAGCCTTGTATATTTCTTCTTCTTAAAGGAGGAGCAAAACAAAATTAGCTGCATATCAAGTAGAGAGACACAGACATCTGTTTCTATCCTGTCACTCTTCGGCTAACCTTCATCTGCAAATCTCTCGGCTGCCGCACAAACAGATCTTGTAATTCCTCCACTCATTGTGTCTACCAGCTTGAGTGTTACTAATAGAAAGAAAATGAGCAGTGAGTAAAAAGCGTTGTGAAATTTGCCTGTAGACAGAGATGATTGATAGATAGTTGACAGAATGTCAGTCTGTCTGTCTATAATAGATATTACATCTGCAGGCATGACAACATGAAACAACATTAGGGGAAACAATAATAATTCACACTGCAGGATCACCTGCACTAATGCATTAGACTTGAAAAACTCATCAGCGTCCCAATAAACACGCAGGCGCCCACGGAAGAGCACAGAAAATACAAGTAAACCAGAAAGATTTGGCAAAGCAACAAAGAGAGATAACCAAATTACTAAACACAATACATTTGTTTCCGGTGGAATGGGCTCAGTCTCTCGAGTATAAGAGTCACAGTATAGTTTCAATCTCCGAGAGGACAGAGAAAAGTGAGAAAGTTGGACGAGGGGGAAAATAAGCACAGCTCATCAGCTCGCTTCAGATAGCCGCTTGGAGGGAAGAGATAAAGCCGTTTTGGCACAGTAAAATCAGGCATCCATCACAATGCTTATCGGTCACTCGGGAAAGGTGCCTACAATAAATCGTCCACTGCAGCGTCAATACCTCAGAGCCAGACAAAGGGAGGCAGTGGAGCAGCGCTCTGTGCTTGTTTGAACAGTTTGACTTATTTGGAAAGCAATCAAACAGAATGGAGATATTTATAATGTGAGTTGACTTCATATCTCACTGCAGGGAGATACAAAGGAGCAGTGATGGCTTCCAGATTTTTGAAGCAGAGCGCTGGGGGGAAAAGGTGTGGATGATTGCCGTCAAGAACTACGACTTCCACCATTGAGATCATTAGCAAGTAAAAGGTTGGGTTACCGAAAACAGCGACAGCTAACAGGACTCTTATCAGAGAAGCTTCAGAGTCCATGATTTAACTGTTGGTTTTGATGAGTTTTCATAGTAATGGGTTGATGATGCTAAAAAAAAACACCAGATATCACTGTATGGGGCACTGATTTTAAAGTTGTGCATGCTAAAATAAACAATTTTTTGCAACATTTAGCAAAAAAAAAATCACAATTAAAAAACTTATGGGACTTCTTTTTACAGATTTACGGCACAAATTTGTCATTTTTTTTAATCATAAAAATGTGTCATTATTAAATCTAAATGTTACATTTAAATATAAATGTCACAGGTGAAACTAAAGATTTAGCTAATATGCAAATTCACCAGGAGTCCCAAAATAAAAACATTTAGATTTAACATTTAAATTTAAATGTAACAATTGGATTTAGCATTTAGATTTAACATCGACTTGAATTTTACGAGAAAAAAAAAAAAAATCACAAATTTCACAAATATTGCTGTAAATCCGGTAAAAACTCACATGGAAAAAAAAAAAAAAAATTAAGAATAGCATACGTTTTCTATGCGTGATTTGCTGCGAAATGTTGCAAAACTTTTCTGTTTATTTTAGCATGTTCATATCACATCTTGAACGCACCACAGCTGCTGGCCTTGCTTTGTTTGTTTAGCACATCAAGCTAACGCCTGCCCACATATGCATTGATATTTAAAAACCAAATACTTAGGAACACAAATAATAATAATAATGTTCAATTTATCATATTGCCTTTTGTGTTTTCACGACTTAATCCTGAATATAATTTGGATTGGGGTTGGATTTTGCAAGACTACCGATGAAAATTTTTTCGGCTAACTAGCACATTTACGTTTCATTATAATGTCGACCTATGTGCAACTGTCCCTTTCAAATGAAGGACAGAAATGAGTTAAAAAGTTCATACATGAAATTACTTTGCTGCTACATTGCTTTTAACAGTAACATGTGGCCTAACAAAGCGCTAAACCAGTCAAGAACTGTACAAATTCAAAAATCTAATAAAGTGCAAAACAGTGTACATAAAATAAACCAATTAAAGCACTTAATGGGAAAATAAAGATACCAAGATAATTCAAAAACATATTGAGACACTAGGAATCCCAGACCAGAACTCAAGGTGTAAAACATCCAAGACAAGCGACAGGCACAAATACTCTGTGTTCAGACACTTTAAATAGTGCCAGTGATCAATGAGTGAGGAACACCTAAGTGTAAACAAGAAAGGAGCTTCCTTACTCACACAAACAAAAATCTGAAGAAAATTACTAAAAAAAAATTAACCAAAGTTACTATAAATCAAGCCGAGAATGGTAATGGGAAATGGAGTTGATTTTATATAGCGCTTTATCACCACACTGTAACAGTCTCAAAGCGCTTTACATATCAGCGCATTCACTCATTCACTCTCACATTCACACACCAGTGGGACAGGACTGCCATGCAAGGCGCTAGTCAACCACTGGGAGCAACTTAGGGTTCAGTGTCTTGCCCAAGGACACTTCGACACATAGTCAGGTACTGGGATCGAACCCCCAACCTCTCGATCAGAAGGCGACCCACTACCACCTGAGCCACGGTCGCCCTGTGAAGAAAGGTCTTCACAGGGGCTTAAACTTGAAACCTTATATTAACGGAACCAAAAGCAAAGCAAATGCATCATACAAACAAGTAAGGAAGCACTGGAAAAATAAAATGCACAACATTACAAAAAACCTCCAGATTGTGACAGCAATTACTCAATCATCTTTGTTCTTGTGTGCAATCTGCTCGGTGTAGTTTGGCACTTGTATTTGTTCTCAGTGGTTACCTTAGCTTCACTGCTGTTGGTTGTTTGCTGTCAGATCGTGTGACCAGCAGCAGTTTGGAGCTTTAGGTAAGTGTAAGGGAAAGATTCATGTTTGTGTTGGAACAAAAGTGCAGGTCACTGATTCTGATGGGTCACAGGATTTGTGGTTACACCAGCTTTAGCTTTGATCACTTTATGCTGCTGTGAACAAAAGCACTAAAAACAACAGAATAAACTGGCAGATGGTACAAGGACACAAAAAGTGGTTGGTTTATGGCCAAATTTTCAAAGTTTGTTTTATTAAATAATTTGCCCAATTTATGTTAAAGCTGCTGTTTAGACAGTGTAGGCCACAGATAAATAAAACTATTATTTGCTTGGGAAAAAAATGTAAAAAAGATGTAAAACCTTGAAATTGCTGCTAGTTTTTTTTTTTCAATCCTCACTGTAAACTCTCTTGGCATTTTCGGAAAGGTTTTGCATATTGCATTGTGGGATGTGGAGTACCATAGACGAATGCAGAGAAGAGTTTTTTCTTCATTCTTATCCTGATTTGTTGTGTTTTGCCAAAAACAACAACTTAGAACCAAAATGGTTTCCAACCAATCCCTTTCCTCCTTGTCTGGCAAAGAAACACAAAAATCCATCTACGGACTCAACGTCCAATTGAAGAAAAACTAAACCCCTAAAAACTGACTGATTGATTCTAGTCCAACTCTTTCATTTTAGCCAAAGCATTTGGCGTATGTTGTTGTAAATATGTAAGAGTGACTGCTCTTTACAACTGGTGGCTAGTGGGATGGATTGAGATAATTATGAATAGAGAGGTACAGCCAGTATTGAATATCTAGTTTGGATTGTGGTGTTCTATATACTGGGCGTGTCTTAATTACTCCAGAAGCCCCACCCATAATCAAGGCATAATCAGGGTTTAGTTCCTCTTTAAGTGTCATTTCAAAATGCCATCTTTGTTGACTTTTACTGATTTCATATAATTATTCTATCCCTATAGAGACGTTTTACATTAAAGCGCTCATTTACAAACTATCATTGGTCTCAAGTACCAACGTCACCAATCAAAGTCTTAATCAGTGGTGGAAGTGCTTGAGACAGAACACAGAAAAGTTCATGAGAAATACAAAATGATGGCAAAGACGATGCATATTGCCAACAATACCGTCTTGATTTAAAGCAGTGGTTCTCAAACTTTTTTTGGCTCAAGTACCCCCTTTCTCTTCTTTCTGAATCCAAGTCCCCCCTTTGTCCGACTGCAACATTTTACTGAGAATACTGTGAAAAAACAACGATAGAGCACAATGATTGAATGAATGAGTGATAACGCACAATTTAAACAATCTAATTTTATAAATAAGTGAAATGATACTTTATTTAGTGGCTCCTGAATAGATGTATTTCTATAGTTTTTATAATTTACGTCATCTCTCCACTCATGGTGACTGACCATTGTATTTATCAAGATAATTTAATTGATTATTTTATTTCATCGTTTTATTATTATTCAGCTTATTTTTCTCTTATTTTGTGCAATTTTTGTTGTCGTTTGTTTGTCTGGGGTCATTGTGTACTTTGTTGTTTGCTCTTTTTATTATTTCGTATATTTTCCTCTTATTTTGTGTGTTTTTGTCATCATTTTTTATTTCATTTTGTGAGTTGCTGGTAATATTTAGCGTGATTATTCTAAAAATAAACATAAAACCCAATCAGTTTCTCTCTCTCTCTCTCTCTCTCTCTCTCTCTCTCACCCCCTGTAGTGTTGCGTACCGCCATTTGAGAAACACTGATTTAAAGGACTGTGGACAACGCTATACCTGAATACAACAAACAGGAAATGGATTAAAAACCCTCAGTGACAACAAAAGAATTGCAGCAGGCATTGACGTCCTTTTTGATTCCTTCTTTTATAAAATTACCCACATGTGTCATGGTGTCAGCGCTATCAAAGCTCTTTATCTTGATAAGAAAAGACAGACTTTGAGCCAGCAGGTTCAAACAGTTCATTCACACACTTAACCTGCAGGTGCTTCTCTGACGTTCGAATGATGAGGTCGGCAAGTTGAGTTGTTGAATTAATCTGAATGTGAAGTGAGGTACGATGGTGCTACAGAGAAGCATGAACCATGATGGCAGACGGAGGAAGAAAACTGGAGAGAAAAGTACCGCGAGTTTGAAGCTTGAGAAGGTCTGATTGCAAATAGCTATTTCTTTAAAGATGACACGACTGAGCAGAAAATCATGCACTTAGATACAAAGATGAGTCAAAATAGACAAGGAGCAGCTGGACTAATTAGAATGTGGGAGTGTTCACACAGCAGGAAGACGCAGGGAAGTGTGTCTGAGAAGGGCCACCTCAAAAAAAGCAGACATTATAAATAAAAATGTAAAGAGGAAACTGTAGAAGAAAAATACATTTAAAGTAGAATATAAAGACATTATCCAGCAGCTAGTTCTTTAATGGAGACAACTTATTATCTGTTAAAGCTGCAGGAGACTATATATATATTATATATATATATATATATATTATACATATATATATATATATATATATATATATATATATATATATATATATTGTATACACATAAATAACAAAAGTTTCAATATTTATAAAAAGGTAAACAGTTTCGACATTTTGGGCTCAGCTTTTTGTGACATTGACCAGTTATTACATTTCGGATTTATTAACTTATTCAGTGCCAGCCTTTTTCAAAATTTCTACCCAC
This sequence comes from Gouania willdenowi, assembly GCF_900634775.1. Taxonomy (NCBI): domain Eukaryota; kingdom Metazoa; phylum Chordata; class Actinopteri; order Blenniiformes; family Gobiesocidae; genus Gouania; species Gouania willdenowi. The sequence goes on from NC_041066.1 coordinate 21,528,046, forward strand.
TCAGTGTCAGCCGTTTGAGCATTTTGACAAAATTTTTAAAGACCCACACAATATCTTGTACTATGACAATCTGAAAGATTAAAGTTTCTAATTTCATCAGAAAAAATAATTTTGTTTCTAGGTTGTTTCGTTCTTCTGTAATCAACAGTTGAATAGAGGCAAGTTTCACACGAATCGCCAGTTTGTGACAAAAAACTGAGAAAAAATGGCTTTTAAAAAAAATCTATTAAAGCAGATTTTTTTTTTCTATAAAACTACAAAAACAACACTGACCGGATTTTTGATGGCAACTTTATTATTATTTTGTCTATGTCACAGTGTGTTTATTGTACTTCGGCCATCCTCCAAGTCTCTCCCCCGTCATTCTCCAAACACGCAACCTCCTCTTCATCCCGGACATGCCGAGTATCACCGCTGGCCCCATTTTTTTTTTTTTTATCATTTTCTCCCACCATCACCACACTCTCAATAACCCACTAAGTTCCACACATGCTCTGGTCGAGTGTGAGCTGCTGGGAATTTCAACATCAACTCTCGTAGCACCATTTTCTGTCCCTCTGAGCTCTATCATGGGCAAGGCCGCTTTAATGCACTGGCTTACCTGAGCTGAAGCCCAGTGGCCTCCCAAACTCAGGGGCCTCGTATTTTGTCAGGTTTTCTGTCAATCACTCTAATGGCACGTTACGTGGCTGCTGATTGATCCAAAATAGGAGTGACACACGTGGCCTAATAGGTAATGCGTGTGCACAAACGTAGAAGCGTAGCTTCTGGTAGGTTGTTAGAGGCAGGTGGATGTAGTACAGCTGTTGAGGGCGAGACATAGCAGCTTTAAGTGGAAAATGTCAGGGAGGACGTTAGAGAGTGGTGCCCAGAAAAGACAAAAACTTATTAAGAAAGAGTTGCGTGAAAAAGAATTACCGAAGAGCATCCGGGTTTTTTAAACCAGCTGCTGCTGAAGATGGACTCAGCACCAGGGAAAACTTGCCATCTCACACACCGGAGGGAGCGGAGGAGGCGCTGCCCGTGCAGGTGGATGTAGCTAGAGAGGAGCATGGGTCCAGCCGCAGCAGTGGAGGTGAGGAGGAGGGGAGAGCGCACGATCCCCAGAGAGAGGACCAGGAGGCAAAGCAATCAGGGGGAGACCAGTCAGACGACCCATAACAGTGACCCGGGCCGCTGGGGAAAGAATATTAACGCAAAAGTGCGTGCTTATTGGGCAAAAATGGGACCGGAGTCCTGTCAAAACAACTTTGACTGGAAACATGCTAATGATGTTGCTGTTCTTTGCTTATGCCGTTATTAGTTATTATCAATGTTTGTGCAGACAGAATATCGTTTGATATCATACTTTCACTGATTTTGGTTTTATTATCACGATAAGTTGCTGTGTGTGGTTGTTAAATAAAGGGTATTGTGTTTACGCTCAAGTGGGCTCAGTGATATATTAATAACAATATTATGGTGTTTTCTGGATCAAAGAGGGAAAACTCACTGTAGAAAGAAACTAATGCATAGATTATATTACACTTTTTTAAAAGGAGACTATAAATCGAGGGGATGCCTCTCAGCCCCGGGGCCTAACATTAGGTTAATCATGATCATGGGTGATCTCTCATCACCCATGTAGGTGTGCTGCTGCCACCTACATGTCACCAGTTGGTCACTACATCATGGTACAAGTTAGATATTCACCGGAGAGCTTGTCACACTGTCTCCTAGCAACACAATTCACATCTATAGACGATATGTTTGAGTCTTGTTACATTTTGGGCTCTAACAACACATAGAAGTGTTTTTCTCTCATTCTTACTGTGATTTTTTGTGTTTCATCACCAGACAATGATTGGCTTGACACTATTTTTGTTCTCGTTTGTTCCCAGTATTCCCACTAATATCACCTCTCTCCGAAATATATTCGCCATTGTTTTGCTTTCTATCAATGCTCGATAAGAATGAAGTAAAAACACCTCAATGCATTAGTCTACGGGACTCCACATCCCAAAATGCAATGCGCAAAACTGTTCTGGCATGTCAACAAACCAAGTGTTTACAGTGGAGATTAAAACTCCACTGTTAATTTTTTTTTCTTTTTTAGCAGTCAATTCAAGAATATTGTATGTTTACTCTATTATAGTCACACTAAAATGTACATTTTTAAAACTTAATTTTAGCTTTAAAAGCTATTATTACTTGATATTTCTGCTATATTTGCAACAAATACAACATGAATAGAAGCCAATACCCACAATTAATTTGACTTCCAAAGGGTTTAGTTAAATTGCACGTTATTTCTAACTAATAAAATGTATTTCAATGCAGCTTGTGTTAATGTTAAAACAGAAAGGAGTATGAGCTAATTACAACATCATGTGATTGATTTTAAACATGTTTAATGATTTAACGAGAAGTTTATTTGTGAATTTATTGAATTAATAAATGTTAAATCTTTTTTTTCAGATTTTTAGCCATGTTGAAATAAGAGAGAGGAAAAAAAAAAGAGCTGCAACACATTCACGCTGTGTAATAATGTTTGTGTGTCTTTTAAAATGAGAAAGTATTGTCCCTATTATTTCTCCTATGAATGCAGGTCAGAGTTTACACAGCAGCCTAAGCACCCCACAGAGATAAGATGAGTCCATTGTTTGCCTTTTCTCTCGGGGCGATGGATTTTTTGCCGTTCACGGCGAGTGCCTGTTCCCTCGGTGCACGCGCTGCCCTTCTCTTTTGTATTAGCAGTGGAGGCAAATCTGTGCTGTAGGAGATTGAAACAGTGCCTTGTAAAGCTATCCGAGCCCCCAAGACAGACAATAATCCCCCGGCTCATCCCGGTCCGTCATTAAGTCGCTGTGACCCAGAACGCTACCTCCCAAACCACCGTCCACCCTCCCATTATCTTCTCAGAGGAAGAAGGTGCCTCCCTGAGTCACATTATCCCCAAAAATCTGTTCAAAACAACATTTGTGAGAAAGAAAAGATGTATGGAAGTAAATCTGTGGCATCAGAGTTTGAATTCATATTTTTTAAGATGAATTTATCTCGCATCAAAATCAGACTTTGGATTTCTAAAATATTGAATTTCTAGCATGCTTTTTTTTTTATTCCTGACGCTTGTTTCTAAAAATTCATTTTGAATAAAATTCAGTGTCCAAAAATTTGACTGCAGTCCAAAACAAGCACCAAGGAAAAGCAATAGATCCCCGCCTTAATTATCCAACGTCCAGCCAATCAAGTTAGGCTTCATTGGTCATGTGACACCGATGCGCGAAAAGAAAGTAACGATTTTGACCAACGGAAGCGATTGTTTACTACCTTTGCCATTTGTGTTTGTATGAATTAGCGATAAATGTTACCTGACACCTGCAATACCTGCTCATGAACATGCTTTTTTTAAAACAATATATATCTACACTGAACTGTGACGCTGAATTTTTGTAAGAAGTAGTGATATATTGTAAAAATTAGCGATAAATGTTGCCTCAAACACCCGCTCATGAACATGATTTATTAAACTATATATCTACAATGAAGTTTTTTTACGCTGAATTTTTGTAAGAAATGGAAATAACTGTAAAAATGTGCATAAGTTGTAAGAATTAGCGATAAATGTTACCTGACACCTGCAATACCCGCTCATGAACGTGATTTATTAAACAATCTACACTGAACTTTTTTGATGCTGAATTTTTGGTCAGAATCAATAAATTGTAAAAATTTGCAATAAATTGTAAAAATTTGCAATAAATGTTACCTCAAACCTGAAACACCCGCTAATGAACATGATTTATTAAACAATATATATCTACACTGAACTTTTTGGATGCAGAATTTTATTTTGTTGAATGTTTAAAAAAACAAGTTTTAGGAATAAAAAAAGTGTTATTTTGATGCTAAAAAAATATGATTTCAAACTGATGGCACAGATGTATTTCCATAAAGATCCAAAACCAAAGTGGAAATACTGAGAAAAATTTCCATCCAGACAGAAAGCAAGAGCTGACAATTGCGTCTGGATTGTGCTGTATAATCTGGAGTTTTGCCATTCAAATGCTTTCTCCTGTGTGGGGCTTCCGTTTTTCTATCAAAGATGAATTACTCACCAGTCAATTGTTAGCATTAAATGCTTTCCAAATGCATTAATTTGCTTGGTTGTGGTAGCGGCTGATTTACTCGCTTCAATCAGGTTTTCTCCTGAGCGTGGATAGATTAACGAGCAGGAAGAAATCATTTCTTCAGCTCAGAAAGGATGCACTGAAAAGTTAACATTCCGCCACTTCTATGAATAATAGGCCTAGATAAAGGATTTGAAATGTGATGATAATGCCTAACAACAGATCAATGTCTCCCGCGCGCTGCCAAAAAATGATTGGGAAGGTTCACTTCACGGGTTTTCCTCCGAAATGAATGCATTTTTAACAGTCCTCTTTGGTACTTCAAAGGCTCCAATCTTGACACACTGCAGTGATTTCATATTAAAGACACACTACCCCAAAAAGAGAGAAAAAAAAAGGTATAAATTGTGCCCATTACATTTCCATTCCAAAGAACTGAAACATTGGTGAGAGGATAACTAATGCTGATACTTTTTCTTCTTCTGTGTGCAAAGGGCATTCATTCCATCTAAGGTGTGATTGAAAAGCCCACTGCCCCAGGTTCAAAGCACTATTACGTGGCACAGTGTCTTGAGTTTTTCATCTCTGATGGGTATCTGGGGCCCAGGCACTGGAGACAGATAGGATATCAGAGCCAAGGATAAATACAAGGATCGCTTCTGAAAATCAATCGGCACACAGTCCACATCGGTCGCGCCCATTATTTCTACATCAGCCTGTGGGCAATAAGGCCCTCATCACAACGAGTTTCTGCACGTGAAGCCGGATCCGCTCTGACGGAGCCACAATCATTGACGTGTTGAAACGCTATACTAGGCGTCTCAAGTCAGGGAAAAGATATCAGTAAATGTAGCTACATTTTAATGGGTGTGCCTTCATTTCTATAAAACTGATCACATACATTAAAGCTGAAATCCAGAGTTTCTGAGAAATCTATGTTTATGTATCATTTTTGAAATTTGAAGGTGTACTGTAGGTGGTCCATTCATATACACCAATGTATATAAGAGCCGCCTTCGTCCTATAGATCCCTATTAAACGGCTATAAATAGAAACGAGCACAGAGTTCGCCCAGCCAATAGGCTTCACCTTCCTGGAGCGGACTGTCAATCAAAGGGAATGCGCGTGCGTAAACTGTGCACGGAAACGAGAACGTGCGACACAACAGCAAACAGGTATCACTGAGCAGCATAGCGTCATGGAGGAGCGCTCCGAAGCTCTTCCCTCAGAAATGTCCATCGCCACGATGACCCATAAACCTATATCAATGTGTCCCGATGCGACCGTGTGTTCCGCAAAGCGCATGCACAAATGTAGAGGCGTGGCTTCAGGTAGATTCCAAAGGCAGGTTGAGGAAGTGGAGCTGTTGAGGGTGGGACATCAAGACGACCTCTCAGAAACTCCGGATATCAGCTTGAATCCACACAATTCTAGATTTCCAAAACGCTTGGACTCCTTGTATATTGGTACATATTGGGAGACAAACATCTATATTCTATACAAAACCTCTACTAACATGTTCAATAATTCATAGTACCCTCAGCATACCAGATACCATTGCACACTGCTATCACACAAGGGCCCTCATTTATCAACCTTGCGTGAAAAAGGGTGCAATCTGAGTTGCACATTGTGTCATACGACAGGATATACAATGTTATCTGACCAATCCCAGTGCGCAAATGATCGGTGTTAATAAATACGGCGCTGAATTTCAACGTCATTAACATGTTACGCTCTCAAGTCAGAGGCCCCCGCCCACTGAGGTGAAAAACACTGGCAAGAAAATAAATGGTTCAGAGATGAAAATCAGCATCCTCACAGTCAAGGTTAAGACAAACTAAAAGGTGCTTTTCGGTAGAGCGAAAACTGGAATTTCAGGAGTTAATTTTAAACACCCGTGGAAGAGAATAATGGAAGCAGTGAACAGCGTTTCCGTATTGGAACGCACTCAGACTGAGGTATGAATTAAATTTTCAATAATGGCAAATGATGGTTTAAATGAAATGTTAGTGTTGTGGTGGTCAAGACCGGTCTTGGTCTCGAGACCAAATTTTAAAGGTCTTGGTCTTGTCTCGGACTCTGAAGCATTTTGACTCGGTCTTGTCTCGGACTCAGGATTTCCGTCAAGACCGTTCGAGACCAGCACTAATTCCTGCTATTTTAAACTTTTTATAATGTGATAATAACACGGAGGAGAACGGGATAAAACAATCCTTTATTCATTCTTTAACCCACCCTGTATAATGACCACAACCTTCCTTAATGTGACTGAGTGACGTGTGTGACACTCATACGTGTGTGACACACTCATACGTGTGTGACACACTCATACGTGTGTGGCTACGGTGTCAGTTTGGACCGCGGAGCAGAAGGAGATATGAACTAATCACCGGTAAAAATCCCAGTAAAACTCCAGAAAACAATCACCAGTAATAAATATTATCTCCCTGGTAAAGACAGTAGCTCTAACAACTGGTAAAATGATAAACTGATGATATTACAGCCTGTGAAGGCTGGATAGGGGACGCACTTACTCTGCTTCTGGGTCCTAGTGCCAGCCGAGCGGTGAAGCCTGTTCCGTTTACCGTGTTTACAGAGGTCTGTGTGTGTTTAATAAGTCTGTGTGTGTTTAATAAGTCTGTGTGTGTTTAATAAGTCCGTGTGTGTCCGTGTGAAAGTCTGCATGTTTATGCATCTGTCCATCCACTCTTCATTATATCCATGTCTTTTAAGGCTTTATTACATAATATCGGCTGTAGTCCGGGCCGCCGCCATCTTGGTTTATGTCGTCACCAGCGCGTCATCGCCGCAGAGTTGCACTAGCACAGAATGAGTCAAATAACTGTAAAGAGGTCTTATATTAGTCTATTTTCTTTTTAAAGTGGTGTTTTTTTTTGTGGCTTCAGACTCCAATTACATTCATGTATATAATATGTTCCCCACAATATAAACAGGTTCACAATATACTATTTTTATAGTTTCTGTTTCCACTGTATCCAGAATAATAATAATAATAATAATAATTCTCAAAAAGAACTATTGATTGATTTGTCACATGACTGTTCCAGGGTTTGAGTTTGTTTTATTTAGTTTCACATCTACCTGTAGCTCTTTGTTTTTTACACTGATGACAACTTGTTTGTAGTTTTATTTCAGAAAGTTTCACTTTTACAGTTACAGTTGGAAACCTTTGTTAATTGAATATCCTAGGTACATTACAGCAATCAAATTAAACTATATCAACTAAGTGAATTAATAAAAATGGCCTGTGTAAAGGCTTTTTCAAACTAAAAAAAATGATCTTGTGAAATCTGTGACCTGCACAACTCAAAGAATCAGAATAAAGAATCATTATTTCTTGGCAGAAATACTTTTAAACACTTGCTGTACATTCAGCTGACATAAAAATCTTGTTTTCAAATATGTAGAATAATTGTGAATTTATCAGTAGCAGTAGTAGTTTTAATATTTTAGTTAATTTTTTGCAGGCACCTTTTTTGTCCGTCAAATGTATTTAAAATAAACTAAAATTAAAGAGAGAATGTTATTTAACTGTTGAACCTTGTAATAATTTTATTTATTTATAGATTTTATTAAATTGAAAAAAAAAAATGTTTATGGTCTTGGTCTTGGTCTCGAAAGTCTTGGTCTTGTCTTGGTCTCGGGCAAGTCTTGGTCTCGGATAGTGTGGTCTTGAACACAACACTATGAAATGTTACTCATCCACAGCCTAAAAGCATAAATCCCAGCTATTTGATCAAAACAATTCTTCACATTTGGGCGAGCCAGGCTGGCGAGCACTTACACCACATCCGTGTCTGTATCTGACTAGCAACCCAAAGCTTGACTCCGTCCCATTCATCAAAACAGCCATAACAATTCCCTTTTTCAAACATGTAAGATAGGAGATAAAGTAACAGTAGCAGATTCTCCACAAACTGTGAGGACTCCATAGATCCAGGTAAAGTACCAGAGTAGCAGCCTCTCCGGAACAACGAATCATATCTCACTTACCGTTAAATGACTGGAATTTACCAGTAGTTCCTCAAACCTCATGCACTGATGGTTTCATTGTGTATCTATAGCTTTTACTCAAGTGCAGCTTTTTACTTTACTTTTCTTGGCCGCTCTTCTCTTGCTAGTGGTGCCAACCTACGTTGAAACATCTACTTTTTCTTGTTTATATCCATTAGCTGTAACTTGATGGTCATTCATCTTGACACAATGCCCATTTTCTCTTTTGAACTCGAGGGAACATTGTATATTTTATTTCCATTCCATGTTTGTAATCTTTGATCTAGTTTAAACTTGGCAGGGCAAGATTTGTCGGTTTGTAATATTTTGTATTTTTTTTTCTGTGAATAACAGAAAATAGGGTTCACGAAAGGGCCAACATTTGTCAGAAATAATATACGGCTGCTGCAGAACACAAACAAAAACCTTAAGAGGCAGTTTTCCAAAAAGAAAACTGACAAGTAGCAAAGCGGCGCCAAAATGGTGGTTTCCTTCTACCTCTTCAAAAGGCACAGTGTTTTGTTTCACATGAAAATTATTGGGCTACAGTGATCTTCAGCGTGCACGCACAGTGGGTACAAAGACTAGAAAAACACAGCCGCACGCTTGGCTGGACGTAAAGACTCTGAGAGCGTCACAAAGGATAGAGTAGCCTCTGGTCGGGGGATGTACGGATGCGTGCAGATTGTAAAGTTAAAAGGAATAGTTGATTGTCAAAGTGTGGTTTCATCTTCCAGGGTGGCTGCAGCCGGGGAAGTTTCAAGGACTACTTTTGAGAGGGACACTGTCAAAACAAAGTTGATGAATCCCTGTAGAAAAACACGGGGATGTTTCAGAACAGAGCTCAGAACGCTACAAACCAGTTCTTGACTTCTACAGTGACAGCAAAGGTCGTGAGGAAGCTTGAACCAGAATCAAATTGTTTAGTAGGGGTGTAACCTTACCAGGCATTAATGCAACAATGATGAATGTTCATACAACACCATGGAATTGGAAATATTTCCACTTGGTCATATAAATAACATCTGACTGCGTGCAACGGGGTATTGAATGACAATATGTCTTCAGGTGGTGTGCAGAGCGACATAAATTACATCATGCTGTTGTTTGGGTAAAATAGTATTGCACGCCACAAAGAAAAGAAACAAGGCAGAGTGTGGATGCCATTTTATTTTTAATGCTCTACTTTAAAATGTCTGTGACAACAAATATTAGTTTGTCCTGAAAGGAATTCAAACAGTGCTTTAGCACAGCATGACTGAAAATACATAAAATGCCTCAAAAACACAACAAAATATTATAAAGCGAAAGAAAAACATCCAAAATCCCAATGAAAATACACAAAATGAGAGTAAACTATACAAAACAAAAGCATTCACAGTATGTAAATGTAAATTTTTCCAGTTATGTGGATCAAACCAAACCAAATGTAAGGACATCCCCATTTTTTTTGGGTGTACTCACACTCGCAACCAGGGCCGTTCCTAACCAGCTCTGTGCATGTGTGAAACCATGGGGGGCCATTGTCTGGCCTGCGTAGGTGTGAACTGCACCGCAGGGGGGGTAACGGCCCGATGGTCCTGCTGGAAGAGGTGGTCCAAACACCGTGCCAGTCTGGCACGGTGTTTGGACGTTTGTTGACCCACGATGTCAGGGCAGTGTCAAAATTCACCGCACACATTTCTCTCACAAATACATAGAGGTTTCACAGCACAGAAGCAGTTCGTAAATGCACATTCAGCAATTCGCATTATCTTTGGATTTATATTACAAGTAGGGATGTAACGATTAATCGTAAGGCAGTTAAAAATCGATTCATAAGTGTCACAATTCACATCGATACTGTGAAAATTGAATCGCAGTACTTTTTTCCAGGAGTGTTGGCGGCGGGCGGAATCTGCTAATATTTTCTTTCTGGCCGCCTTCTACTTTTCAACATGTTCATAAATGATTCTTTACCCCTTTAGCACCGAGAAAATATCTGTAATATTACGTGAATATCTGTAAAAGTCACGTTTTTCTATTAGCTCTGTCTGCTAGCATAGCATCTCTTTTTCACTGCATGATATCTGCATGCCAACGACCACTGGGTTACCAGCGCCTCTGCTGGTCCAAACAATATCTGACCTAAATACAGTGAAATGACTTTTTTTTTATGTCCAATTGTTAAGGCACAAAATACATTTTCAGTTGCACTTTTAAAAGTTTTGCATTGTTTACTATAGAACCAGAATTTAAATTAATAGGCTTCTTCTTCATTTGTATTATTCCTTTATTTATTTCATTCAAGATTTATTTTTAGTTAAATTGCATTGTTTTGAATAGTTTATCAAGGGATTCTTTTGACAATGAAAAATAAAAGGAAAACAGTATAGTTTTGTTTTTTTTTTTTCCCCAAAAACATAAAGGAATATTTTTCAGTCATTATTTTTCTACAGTCCCATTTTGTAAAATAAATCGTGAGAGAATCTTATCGTGAACCCAGTATTGTGAATCAAATCGTATCGGGAGTTGAGTGAATCGTTACATCCCGAATTGCAAGTGCGCCTCAAAATTACATTTGTGAAGTAGAGCGTGTGCATTTCAGAATTATATTACAAGTTTGCATAAAATATATTTGCAAAACAGATAGTGTGCATTTGTGAATCTGAAATACAACTGCAAAACAAAGCATGTGCATTTGTGAAAAACCCTGCAAGAGTTAATTCATTATGATACTGTTCTGATTCCATACAAATTTAATAATACCTCCCCATGTAAGGTCTGTCTTTGGTTAAACTTTCAATAAATCTGTTTAGTACTTTTGACGTCATCCTGCTAACAGATAAATACACAAAAAACACAAAGGAGGTAATAAAAGATATTCAATTCAATTATTTTCATAGAGCACTCATAACAATAGTCATCTCGTAACGCTCATAAAAAAATATTAAATTCTTAAGAAAAAACCCAACAATTCCATATGAACATGCATCAGCTACAGTTTGGGAGAAAATACTCCCTAAAATATACACAAAGTGACTCCAAAAACACAAAATATTGAAAAAACATTAAAAAAAACATGAGAAAAATATGCAAAATTTCCTGTTTTAATGTTCAGATTGATCATTATTCTAAATGCTGACATGAAAGTTGATAATGTGGCCCTCAGATCGGACTATATTTGTCCCCCGCTGTGTTAAGTTCCTATCTCTGAACTAAATATGTCGCAGTAGTACATTACGACTGCTTACAAAATGTTGCTCAAACTTAAAGAGTAACTCAACCCCAAAACCAAATGTATTTGGGTATAAAGTAGTGCTTTTGACTGATTCTAGTTCAACTCTCAACATTTTAATCAAAGTCAATTTGGCATATTTTGTTGTAAAATGTCAGCATGACTGCCCTCTATGGGTTGAAACCCAGCTATTACAATTGATTTTTGCTATTGGCTGAGAACAAGATCATGTGACGTTTTGGGACCATTTTGCATCACAAACAAGCACTGTTAGCCCCGCCCCCTTTCGTAAAACTAGCGCATGTGAGTAGGTTGGATTGAGAGAAGAGTGAATAGAGGTATATTGAGTAATGAGTGGCTAGTTAACATGGCATAGTTTGTTCATAGTATAGACTGGGTGTGTCTTAACTGCCCAAGGCATTTTTTTGAATTTGGATCTAGATTGTTGAAACCATTATAAAGATGATCTTTTATCTCCTAAAGTCAGACTTCCCAACCTGTGTCTGAAATCAGAAAAACTTCAAAGTAATCTAGAGTTTTCTATGGATGTTTCTCACTCTGGCCTTTAATCTAGATTTGTGTGATGTTTTTTAATGTGATCTTCTCTTTGACGGTCAAGTGGTCGGCCCACAGGAGGAATATCAGAACTCTGAGAGTTACGCACACACCAAACTTCCCTAATTGTGCCCCGACTCTACAAAGGAGAACTCATTAAAGGCAGGGAAAGTTAAAGAAACCATGCAGGCCAGATCCTTGATTATAAGCAATGAGGTCTAATAAGTTCAAATGTCATCATCTATTGCTGTTACTGACTGATCCATTACACCGATTAAAAGTTCTGCATGACTTTATATCTTCTTATTTAAAGGCAATGAAACTTTTTGATGTTCACAGAAATACGGCGCAACATGACCAGCCTCACTGAGCGCTCCTTTATACCAGTAGTTCTCAACCTTGGGGTTGGGACCCCATTTAAGGTCGCGAGACACTGGGAGCGAGTTGTCAGATGCCTTTGAGAAACTAACAATATTTTTTTCCAAGTTGAGCCCATTTTTTGCTATTTTTACCACAACTACACCAAACTTGACCTGTTTTCGCTCCTTTTAATCCTTTTTTTGTTATGTTACTCACATTTCTTCTGCTTGTCTTTCCTTTCTTTCTGTCTTCTTTCCTTTTCTTGTTCTTCCACTGGTCAATCAATATTCATTGCCTTTACAGCACATTTTTCCCCCACTTTTAAGACATTTTCGGTACTATAAACCCTTTTCACTACTTTTCCCACCTAATGTTGCATGTTGGTGAAACTTTTCACTATATTTCACACTACTTTTACCAATTTAACCACATTCACGATTTGTCATGCCCATGATTTGCTAGTTTAAAGTAAATGTTCCTACTATTTGTTCCAATATTGATACTTTGAAACCTTTTTTTGTCCATTTTTGGCCACTTATTTGGAACTTTAAAACCAATTTCTGGTTTCTTGCTTTCTTGCTTTAGCCTCATTTTTTTTTAATCAAAATCAGAATCATCTTAATTGGTCATACATGATATCATAAGCACATTGCTTCGTACCATTGTGGATGTTGTTACTCTGTTGAATGCTATTTGTCTGTGTATATGTCAGAACCCACAGTGTGTGTGGGCCATGGACTATTTGTAGCACATTACTGTACATCCTGATCCCAGAGGCCTGTAACCATCTTCATCTGTTACCTTTAAATTACTTCATCACTGAAGACATTTTTCTATCCCTTCAAAGGTGAAACCATTAATTTTGTCTACGCTTTTGGTTTGATTCCCAAGTCCCGGGTTAAAAGCAATGTTTTTCACATTTCTACCTTTCATCACTTTTATAATGACAGGAGTCTGCAAAGCAGAGACATGATCTCTTCTTTGCTGATGACGTGACCTTTCCAAATCTTAAAATAGAGCTTTCAGGTATTGTTTTCACCACAGAACGTATAATTCTTAAAAGGTCAATAACGCCACTTCGTCACATGAGCATCCTTCCACTTCTGGATACAACTCAAGAAAGGAAAGTCTGGATTCACAAAGTGAAAGCTGATGATTGCAGAGCATTAAGGAATAAATCATCTTTAACGCAATGAAATAAAAAGAACAACCTTCTTGGCGCTAGCATGTTGTTGAACTTGATGAACTGCTATGAAATACACCAGTGGCTGGCAGACTTGTGCTGGTTAATTAATAGGCTGGTGGCAGCCATAATCATCAGCTCTAAATCACCTTTTCAAACTGGTTTCCCTGAAAGGTTCAGCTACTGGTTACGCTTTGCCAGCGCTTATTTATGCTAACGAAGTCCTGGCACAATGCAATACATACTATGAGGGGAAAAAAAGGGTAAACAAAGGAAATGGGTGATTTCAGCTTTGCGTCAGAGCTATTTGCCAAAAGCAAACATTTGGAAGATATGTCACAACAAGACCTGACCCAAAACACAAGCATGCCTGTCAGGCCTCAGCCAGTGCTCGTGTGGAACCTGGAAACCACCTAAAGAGAAAACAGCAGAGGTGGCAAAAGTACTAGTCTTCAGTACTCATGTAAAAGTATAGATACTTGAATAAAAAAATGATAAAAGTACAAGTATTGAAGTTGCTCCATTACTTGGGTAAAGTAAAAAGTAAATGTACTAAATGCACTTTGGTAAAAGTGTAAAAAGTAAAACAAATGTTCCTTCAACAATAAGACGAGCAAATTCCACATCTTATTTTTTAAGAACTTGTAGAAAATTTAATCTGTTACCCTTGAACACATACAAATAATAGCATTTATAATGAATACAATTTGAAAATAAATGTGTCACGGGGAAAAAAAAAGGGCAAATATTCAATAAAACCCAGAGCAGCTTTGAGTTTAACATTTTTAAAAACTTGAAAATGTTCACTCTAAAACTAAGTGACCTGCCTAGCAGAAACAGTTTTTACGTTGTAGCGTCATATTTAAAGGTTTAAAAGTAACAAGCTCATTTTTAAAATGTAAGTAGTAGAAATTACAGATATTTGTTTAAAAAAGTACAGATACCAGGGAAAAACTACTTAGGTACAGTAACAAAGTATCTGTACTTTATTACTCTTGACAACTCTGCCAAATAGCAAATGCCACAGACAGCACAACCTCAACAGATGCAAATATTCTCATCAGAAAATGCATATTTCATTTGTGTTTTCTTACTGTTATAATAAATAATAAAGCCTTGCCAAATCTCTGGCCATCACTTGCATAAAAATCTTCCACAGTTCTGCCGCTGCATCCTTGCCCAACTCTGAAACTAGTCAATACAAGCATCCTCTCTGTGTTACTTACACCTTATCGAAAATACACCATTATGTATTCTTATGGTGAGGAAATTTAAAGTTTAATCTTGCCTACTTATTGCCTCATCACCAAACTTTGAAATCAGTATCTTTCTTTTTTCTTCTCTCGTGTCAAGCTGTTTTACCTTTTAACAGATCCTGCCTATCGTCTAGAGATATTTGCAATTCCATTCTAGCTCAAAGTGAACATTCCAGGTATCTACAACGTATTTCTTTCTATTCACTATCATTTCAGAGTTTCAGATGTATCAAGTGTCATTTTGACTATGCAGAATATCTATAGATACTGTATCTATATTGTCATTTTGCCTAGTCAAAACACGAGATAGAGTTTTAAGAAATGTTGAGCTTGAGTTTCGACAAAGTAAAATGACATCATAGATATTGTAACCTTTATATTGACATGTCAAAATTACATTTGAGTGAGCTTTAATGATTTTCCCCAAAGACATGAATGGGGAAATGTGATCATTTTGCTTTGAGGCAGAATTACATGGCGATGTTCATTTTGACTAAGCAGAATTGACAGGATAGCTATCAAATGCTAAAAGTGCTTTCCATCGATCTCCTACTTATTAGACATATAAACATTAAATTACAAAAAAACAATGTTACTACTTCATGTATACTCAGCAATTTAGGTAGTGAACTTTAATCCATGCTACAAAGAAAACACATTTACTACATAAAGCTTTCTGTAGCAATTCAGGCAGTAACACATGGATAATTTATATCTCTACGGTGTGTTTAAAGAGTAACTCAACCCCAAAACCACTTTTTTTCTGCTGAATACAAATGTATTTGGGTATCAAGTAGTGCTGTTGTTTGATCCTGTCCAGCTCTCAACATTTTAGTCAAACTATTTAAATTCGTCATATTTTGTTGCAAAATGTCAGAGTAACTGCCCTCTATGGGTTGAAACCCAGCTACGTTTTGGGACCATGTTACATCACAAACAAGCTCTGTTAGCCCCGCCCCCTTTTATTAAAAACTAGCACCTGTAGACTCTACAATCTGTGGTGAGTAGGTTGGACTGAGAGAAAAGTGAATAGAGAAGTATATTAAGTAATAAGTAGCGAGTTAGCATAGCATAAATTGTTCATTGGAGATTCTATCGTATTGACCGGGCGTGTCTTAACTGCTCCAGGAACCCCGCCCACAATCAATCATATATAGAGTAGTCCCTCGCTATAACACGGTTCACTTTTCACGGCCTCGGTGTTTCGTGGATTTTTTTTTTTACTGTGTATTTTGGATGAATTTTTTTTTTTTACAGCGTATGATCGCACATTGTGTTCTGCGCCCTGATTGGCTAATACTGCGTTCACCCACCAGCGACACATCCAACTGGGTGAGTTTCACTGCCTGCTGAATTGAGGAGCTGCGCATTTTTTTTCTCATCTCATAAATATAAACCACCAGTGAAAACAGTCGGTGTGATTAGCGGCTAATGCTATCCTAGCTCAGTGCTACAGAGAGAACTTTTACCTGCTACCACCTCCTCACTGATTCTGGCCGTGTCATACAGCTCCAGGGTTGAATAGGTGAACAGATCGGTGTCCGTGTTGACGGCCTGACGTCATCGTCAACAAAGACTCTGAATGCGTTCGGTATCAATGTCTGATCACTAGCAGTGTTACTCTGAAGTGCTGCATGTTTGAAAACAGGTTTATGTTTTGAAATCTACGAAGGTTTGAACTGTGAGTGTTTAAACAAGAGAGAAATGTTAATTCCTGTCTGAGAAAAGTGTATAAAGTGTGTGGGGAGGGGTTTGAACAGCCTTAAAACATGTATAAGAAATGTAAAAAATAAAGCTGACTACTTCGCGGATTTCACCTATTGCGGGCTACTTTTAGAATGTAACCCCGGCGATAAACGAGGGACTTCTGTACTCAGCAATTTAGGGAGGGAACTTTAATCCAATCTCAATGCTACAAAGAAAACACATTTACCACATAAAACTTTCTTCAGAAATTCAGGCAGTAGGTAAACACATGGAGATTTTAGATCTCTATGGTGTGTTTAAACAGCACTTGAGTCGAGCTGGTGGAAGGAAATACGGAAAACCTGCCGAGGGGGGTTTCACTGCTTAAGGGCTTTGATGTGTCTCCACCGGCGGCTAAATGTATGTGGGCGAAGATAATGGTTGTTTACGTGAAATTCATATTATAGACCATTTGAAGCAATAACAGAAGAGACTCCCGTTCAGCTGACTCTGCCATTACAAATGCGTTTCATTGTGGCCTCTCATCACTCACCGCAGGAGAAGTAACGGCGGCCGGCTTTAAAGGCAAACTCAGCACGATATGAGCGCCATATTAAACACAGCCTGGAACGGCTTTGGCAAGGCGATGCGCCTGACACGGAAAACTCTCATTGACCTTGAGTTGATCTGGGATAAGTTGATAGGTATGCATCTGTCAGTGGCAGGTATAGTGTGTCCTAAATTTGACTGTTTCTGCTTATATTGGAAACCATCATTTTCATTTCATAGAGAAAAGCGTTTAGTTTCAGCGATACAGTACGACAGACAGAGGTAGTAAAACAACCTTTTTTATGATTCGTTCCTGGCTTTTTTAGACTCTTGCTGAGCTTCCACAGTCACACACACACACACACACACACACACACACACTGTCATTATCACAGCTTTCCAGAGGCAGCGAAAGCAGCTGCTGTTTCACTTCGTATTCAGTAACGAGAACTACAGCTAGAACTGCGTAATGATGACACCCCTTTTTTTGCCAGAATGCCATCCTGACACGTCCCTTAGCACGACCACGGAGTCGCAGGCTAACTCCAACTCTAGCTGATAGTGGAAAAAGTTGGGAGATTGAATTATACACGGCCAATAACACGAGCAGTAGGGGGACTGTATGTAATGAGGGTTTGACTGACATGTACTAAATCTGACATTATTACCAGCTGTTGATTTTTATGATGACATCCCAAACTATGAAATCTGACCTTGCTACCGCAGGATAATTCGGCTAATTTTTGTGATATGTTTGAGGAATAAAAGCTGTCAACAAGAATCTGAGAAACGCTCCGTGACATGTTGACTGTATGATTGTACATCTTAAGGCAATTATGGGTTCGAAAGCAACAGGTATTAGAGGAAATATATAATATATGTTATTGTCATTGCACAAGTAAAACAAAATAGCACATGCCCCTCCCAACAACATTTAGCAACACGTTCAAGAGATTCAGCTTCAAGCTAAACAGACAACCATCATAAAAACCAAAAGAAAAAAAAGACACATTTCATTTTGCATTATAGTAGTTTGGACTGCGTAATTAATCACATTTTAATCGTGATTACGATTTTGGTTGCCATGTTTAAATAAATCTGATCATCGGGAATATTTACATTTATATAAAGGGTCTGCACTCTGTAATAATGTATTCATTCAGTTAGCCTTTGGTACATTATATTGAATTAATTTCTTTAATTATTATTGTTATTCAAAGCTTAATTTGACTAAACTGTACGCATAATGTTTGTTTAAAGTAGTGTAATAATAGTGTTTTTATTGACAATTCATAACTTACAAAAAACAAAAAAAACATTAATTTAACAAAGGGTAAACATAAAAACTTTTTTTTTTGTTAAACCAAATATGATAAATAATTGTGATTATCATTTTGGCCATAATCGTGCAGCTCTATTTGTAGTACAACTCAATTTTTACTCAGAAACTGTGAAGTCGTGAGACAATAATGATAAAAATAAACAAGCACAGAAAACATTATAGATAATAATTCCCACTGGTAAAACGCAAGCAGTTATGCTACATTTATTCGTCAAGTTACAATAATTACACATGGTAATGTGCCTTGTTTTTGGAATTAAGCTTTCAAAACCATTGCTTATGAGAAAAAACAGATCTATATTTAAAGATAAGAAGAGGATCATATTAACATATTACATACATTAATTACAAGCAGATTGAGACAAATGTCAGGATTAATCTGAAGCCGTTAGACTGTAGCTTTCTGTACAGTTTCTGTACATTAACTATAAATAATGGCTTTTTAATTAAATCCAAAGCATTACATTTCATGGTATTTAAATAACATATACATAAGTAGTGGTTGACAACATTTTTCTTGTCGTGACCTCATTTTTAGATCACAAATTCTCTAAAATACTTTTTTGATAATGTTTGTTATACGGTGTTACAAATACAATATTTTTTTTTATTATTTTATACTATTGTGTTTTATGTTCACACACATAATGAGAAATTAAAATCCTTCAGTAGTATGTATTGCTTTTTTTTAAACTGTGCAATACTCAAAAATATATTAAATACAAATAAGCATGCATTTTTAATCACTACTGTTTTATTTATTTATTTTTGTATTACTAGACATTTCAGGCCACCCCCAGGATCAAAAAACACTGATTTGTCATAAAAAGTGTTTTTTTTTTTTTAAATTCACTCTTTTTGTTTGAAATCATTTCAGTTTAGTAAATTAACATTTCCTACCTTAATTCTTGGCAGACATTGATGGATTAGGACCCAAACGCAGGATTATCAGGCAGGTCAGTGACAAAAGAAACAAATGACTGGAAAGACACTCATCACTTCTTAAATAGAGGCTAACAGGCTAATTAGCTAAGTCAATTCACCTGGTGAACACAGCTGGGGGAGGAGCCAGAGAATGAAACACCCACTAAGGTAACTCACAAAAACAACTGGAGACACTAAACTAAAACCTAAAGAAAAAATAAAGTCAAAAATATACCAATATTACAATAAGTCTTCACTATGACCAAATATGATTACAATCCTAAAGTAGATTGTGATTATTTCCTGTATTTTATGATTATTTATCAAGATATGATACAAAACAACAGTGTCAACCTTTTTTCATTTCCGATATGATACCGATATTGCAGCCTTGCGTATCGGCCGATACCAATATTGATCCGATATCAGCATGAATCATACATTTATTTATTTATTTATTTATTTATTTATTTATTTATTTATTTATTTATTTATTTTTAAAATAAAAATGACTTATTTTGTTGTGTGGAATGTTATAAAAGACTTGATCAAGTGATGTCACTCAAACAGAAAACAATAGTCAGCAACAGTAGGGATGAGAAAAACTGACCCATTTATTATTATTATACATTAATTTTAACCTTCAACATAATATCTACAGTATTCTACAATTGAATTAAATAAATAAAACATGAATTGGAAAAAAAATAATAATAATATTGGTAAATCCGGAAATTTGAATCCGATATTCGTTTTCAGGCTAATATCGATTTGATATCTGATATCGATATGTGATCGGGACACCCCTAGTAAATGGTAAACCATACAATAACATTATTTTGAACATTTTTCTAAAATAAATGTAACAATGTCCTTATCCATTGTTGTTTTTAATGGGCTCAGCATGTTTGATGCAAATGCATTTTTTTAGAATAACTGAACAAAACTATAACAATCACCACTTCCTGCAAACAACTCAAATCATTTCTGAATGCAAACCCTCCCAGTGCTCGTAATTATGTGAGAGATGGCTTAATTAAAATTGTGCTTGGCCATATCTGGCAGGCGTCATTGATTTGTTCAACGCTACACTGTGAGATGTGATTTATCAGCTTGTTTTACTAAGTGAATAATGGCTGCTGTCGTTTCATTCTATTCATTCTATTCTACAGTTCCTCCATGTGGTCCCGGTTTGACTTTTTTACTTCTCACACATGAACAAACAGGGACCTGAACTTAGTGTTTGTCTATAATATTCATCATTAGAGCAACACAATATAATCCAATGATAGGTGGTAACCATGGTAACTGCATCATTGCATCCCTGATAAGAAATAATAATAATAATAATAATAATAATAATAATAATAATAATAATAATAATAATAATAATAATAATAAATAAATAAATAACGTTCCAAATTTTGTGATAGATTTAACAAATTTAGAGTTTTAATAATAAGGAGAAAAAAAAATTAAACCATTTGTATTGAAATTTCTAATAATAATAATAATAATATAATAATAATAATAATAATAATAATAATAAAATAATAATAATAATAATAATAAATGATGATGATGATGTTCCAGATTTTGTGACAGTTTTAAGGATTTTAGAGTTGTTATATAAGTGTGACTTATTTATGAGAAAGTGCATTTTTTAATCCATTTGTATTGACATTTCATGATAATAATACAAATAAATAAATAATAATAATGATAATATTTCTCAGTACGCACAGCTGTGTTGTTTCTCCCTAGTTCTTGCATCCATAAATCCAACCAACCAATAAGGTGTGGAATACGTGTTTTTTTTTTTTTGTTTGTTTTTTTAATATTTATTTATTTAGCAAGGCAGGCCACCAATGCTAATATTCTAGACTAATTTTTATTTATTTTTATTCATTTTTCTCCTGATCCTCTTTTCTTCTGTAAACCAACCACCTAATAAGTGTGGGAGCTGCTTACCAAATACAAATAAATAAAACATTAATATATTTCCAGGCAGTGCCCTGTCTATTATGGAGTATGAAATTCAGCGTAGCATCTTTTTGCCTTCAGGGAAACCTAAGGGCAAAACAAAACAACAAAAATGAAAAAAAAAAAAAAAAAAAAGCTAAAGATGCTGATTCAAAATGTCAGCAGTAGATTCATGAAACAAAATGAAGCCAGAACATTGTGTTATTGGCTACACACTGGCACTCAGTCCTCATTTAGCAGTCGTCTAAACCTCTCCAACTCCTCGTTCCACCCCAGCATTTTACTTCCCCCCCAGGCGGCTTGACTCCCTGCTCTGTTGTTGTTACCCACTCTGCAAAAACCTCCTCAGCATATCATTCATTCAAGTGCAGCTAAAGTGTAGCGTTGGAAAAAATGAAGTGGAAAGTAATAGGGGAAATATTTATATTTTTTTTCATTTCACATTCATGCTTCTGAGCATTCTCTTTTTTTTTTTTTCCTTTTAAATCTAGCTTTGGATTGGCTACAACAACAACAAATCCAAGCCATTTATTCATGTTTTTGTAATATTTAGAACATTGTTTCTCAAATGGGGGTACGCAATGGCACTACAGGGGGTGCGAGAGAAAGAGAGAGGGGACATTTCACAAATGAAAGCTTTAATAATATGGGGTTTTCATTTAAAATCTTTGTTTTTAGTTAAAAATGATAATCATAGAACAACCAAACGACCCCAAAAACACACACACACACTGAGAGATAATAATTGAATTAATACCAACAACGCACAAAAAAAACCACAAAATAAGAGACAAATATACTGGATAATAAAAAGAACAGACAAAAAACAAGAGACACAAAAAACACAGAAAATGATGATAGAAATAATATTGACTGAACAAGGATCAGTCTTGATGAATCTGTGGCCCACTTAAGATAAACTGCTCCATATTTGGCCCCTGAACTAAAACGAGTTTGACACCCCTGTGCTAAATGTTTCTAACCTGCTTAACTACCACTAGGTGCGAAATACTGAATAACGTAAAATCAGAGGAAATTCAAGGATATAATTAAATAAAGTTCATCAATTTGTACACGAGTGTTACCTGATGTGTTTTTAGGTCAGAGTTAGAGGTGTTTCTTGCTGTATGTAGACTCTGCACTTACATAATGTCCATCCTCCACCAGTTATTGATGTTACTTGTTGTATTGAATTAAGCTTTTTATAATATGTCCCTTGGTTTACACCATATACTTTGTTCTGAAACATTTATCATGTATTTCTTTTTTGTACTTTAACCTATGTCACTCTTAAATCACAGCATGCAATTCCATTACAACATATCATTCTCAAAGGTCAGGAATGTCTTCCTGATTGTTTGACAAACGCGGACCCTCATAACACATCTTGAATAAGGTTTAGTAACAGTAAATATTTGATTACACATCAGCTTGGATAATACGAAAGTCTATTGTTTATTACTTTTCAAGATCCAACTGTGGTTAAAGAAGTTTTGTGGTGGTTGCTCTGAGAGGAAGTTCGAATGTCTTGAATTCTCCAAGAAGGTTATAGAGGAGGTGTGTTTCTCACGGGGAACACGGCACATTCATCTTGCTGGCAGTTTCAAAGGTCTCTGTGTTATTCCTCTCCTTTCAGAAGGGTAATATCATTCTCTCTACAGTGAGTTTGTCAGACATGAAACTCCCAACAATGCATTATTGCATGCTGCCCCTTTATTCAATCAGCTCGAACCCAACTGGGAAAGCTGTTGGCTGGATCCACATGGCTTTGTAGTGTCAGCTGTGTGGAACGTGAAGAAAGGAAAATGTCCAAGTGAGAAAATGAAATTTAAAAAGGCATTTGCAAAGCTTTGCAATGTATATCCTGCAATACCACGCATTTCTCCGCTCTGCTTGCCATTCTTTGTGCCGGCGCAATAATAGTCTGAACATTAAAGCTTGGAAAATTTGGCTTCCATAGCCTGTGGCTAAATTCTGCGGTTGGGTTATCAGGGTAACACTCTTTGACAGAGACATAACAAAGGGACTATATGATCAAAAGTTATTTTGTTTTCTTTCCGTGTCTCATATTACCAGGCGAAGATGTATTGAACAAGCAAGCATGCAAAAGAAGGGGAGATTCAGACGACTGATAGGAGAGGAACAGAACAATAGACCAAATGAGAGACAGGTACTGAAACAAGTACAAAGCCACTGGCCAGGAATTTTAACACGAACATTGTTCATTTGGACATGGTCTTCCCTCTCTAATCTAAAAGTATTGTTTTCATTAGCGGAGAAGAATTTTGGATATAGGGATTTAGAGTTGCTGATGATTGTTTGGCCGCCCTCGCTGGTACAAGTATCTCTTGCAGTTCATCCCGTATAAACTGGCAAATGTGTGGGAAAGCCCCCTTTTTCTTAGTAGTGTTGTACTCAAGACCACACTACCCGAGACCAGAATGCACCGAGACCAAGACTTTCAGGAGACAAAACCGAGACAAGACCATACCGAGACAAGCCAAGACCCAATCGATTTAATCGTTTTAAAAACCATGACAAGGTTGAACAGTTAAAGAGCATTCTATTTTTAGTTCTAGTTTGCTTTTAAATACATTTGATAGACGAATACAAGGTGTCTGCGACTCTTGTAAAGCACAACATACAAAAAATCGCAAACCTTGACAAATTTTTTCAACTAAATTCTTGCAAAAGTCCTTGTATGTATTTAAAAACCACTAATAAGTCCAGAATTAATTAAAAAAAATAGCTGAAAGTAAGGCGTTTTTTGTGGTCAGAGGTATTTTTGACTAGAAATAAGATGAACTGAGGTCCCAGTTTTTGTAGGTTCTTCCTTACTTTCTTATTATTTCTCTTACTTTAAACATTTTAAAAGCCTCCTGTGAACAGGTGTTGTAAATTAGCACATGTGCTAACACACTCACTCAACACATCTGGGTAACTAATGTAATTGTGACGTCCAAACCAAATAAAGGGAATCATATCACATAAGGCACTGGAAAAGATTTCCAAGGAGGAAACTCTAAATGTTTTTATTCAACTTAAAATATTAATTTATTAATCAGAAAGAGTCCCAAGTGCTTTCTCCGTATTATCACATTAATAAAGTTGGAAAAATAGCAAATCAGTGCTGGTCTCAACTGGTCTTGATGGAAAATCCAGAGTTCGGCCAGTTTGAGACAAGACCAAGACCAAGACCTTCAAAATGTGGTCTTGACATCAAGACTGGTCTTGTTTACGACAGTACTAGTTCTCAGTACAACTTACTAATACTAATAATTGTCAAAAATGCCTGCATTTTGTGGAATATTTGCCATTTATTGTAAATGTATCAAACATTGAGGAAATAATGCCATTGAAAGGCCATAAACTTTATGTTAGGATTGTTAGGTGTCCATATTTGTAGCTGGAAAAGTCTAATGACTTTTTAAGGGCTTTCGTAAGTAGCACTAATTTTCTTTCAGGTCATTACTGCCCTTGCATTGGCACTCTGAAGGCCACAATCTCAAACATCATATTATTATAAGAAAACAAAACGTTCCTCTTGGGTTAGAGGAACCCAAGAGGAGCCATTAACATATTTGGCATCTATCTCTTCCATCCTATCTGCATTCCCACAGCAGTGGAACACATTGGAAGTAGGGCAGCGTTGCCACTTGTCATCATTTGTGTTTAGAAATGGAAGGGAGATGGTGGAATCTTATTTGCAGGTGACAAAACTCGATCTGTGCAGACTTTCATTAGATTATAACCTTTAGGATGCAGAGCAGTGACAAAAACTCAAAATATAATATTGTGATAAAAGTCAAAGGTTTGCTAATAAAGTAAAATCTATGGAAGCTGACGAGGGCCAATTCACCATCTACAACAAAAAGCAGAACGTGGTCGTCTACAAAATGCTGTGAATCAATGAATGTGTTAAACTATACTTCAAAGTTGGGTTTAATTACAAAGATTCTTTCTTTTTTTGACTCATAAACACAACTTAAGGCCTTTGTAGAGATATTACCAAAAACTTAATCTGTTTAGAAGGAAAAATCAGTCAAGTTTGGTAGAGTTTGAACATTCAGTACGTCTGTGGATATCGAGGAGCTACGGAAACAGATTAGGGCCAGTTTGGATGGAGACTGTTGTTGTATGTGGTGAATTGGCCCTAGTTTGCTTCCGTAGGTTTGACTTAATTAGAAAACCTTCGACTTTTATCACAATTTTGTATTTAGGGTTCGAGCGCTAAATGTGGCAAGAAGGCCCTATTATTACTATTAGGATTTTTCTTATATTATCATTTTTTTGACAGGTTACTTGGATTGTTTGGTGAAAAATGCAACGTGTAGCTTTTTCTTGTTAGCATTACCTAGAGTTTGTAACTTTTCACTTGTTGGAACTAGCTGGATGACATTCAATCAGAATGTGCAGTGGACTGTTACTAGCAAAAATCTAATTTGCACCAAATTTGGCACTTTTTCTCAATTTTTGGCCAAACCATATTCTCGATTTGCTCAAAGTTGAGCCTATTCTGCTTCCATAATGAAGAATACATTTCAAGGGAAAATAAGTTTAAGAAGCCCAGGCTCAAAGGGAGAAATGAATGTGTGAGAGTCACCGTCAGATTGATGCCTTGTCAGCAATACTGTGGGCGTATTGTGGTAACAAACGCTGAAACACACTCCTTTGGATTTACCATCTGATCTAAATTTCAACTTCTCTTATGGTCGCGAGTTGCTCCGGAATAGGAATGAGCGCAGGCAGAAGTGGTTGGACGGGGTTTCTGTCAGACCGTCTCTGGGTGCGCCTTCACTGACGAGCTGGGATTTCAGACATCTGGCAGGAAGTCCAAGAGATTCAGCTGAGGTGGTTTGGGCATCTGATGGAGATGCCTCCTGGATGACTTCCATTGGACGATTTCCAGTCATGTCCAACCCTGATTCTGAACAAGCAGGAAATTTTATACATCAAGTCTGGCCTGGGAACACTTCTGGATCTGCAGCAGGAGCTGGAAAATGTGGGCAATGCTATTTGGACAACGTTAGACAAGATTTTTAAATAAAAGGGATAAAAAGATGGACATCTGGAAGAGAAACAGTTCCACCGCAGTCTGAAGCTTCACTTCACTAGAAGGTTGTCAAGACATTTCATTAAAGACAGGTTTGAGGACATATGCCAATTGTGTTCACTAAAAAAATAATCTTTCTTTTAATTGGCTCTGTTTTTATGAATTGATAAAATTATTTTTTTTTCCTGTTACTTTTGTGTATTTCTGTATTCTGTGGGGTTTTTTTTGTTACTTTTGTACATTTTTCTCTTTTTGGGTGTTTTTGATTGTTTTTCTGTGATTTTCTTCTGTTATTTTTTTTGTATTTCCTCTTGCCTGCTTTTGGAATTATCTTTTGTTTTGTGTTTTTTACATCATTTTGTATTTTTTATGTTATTTTTGTGTTTTTTGTTGTTTTGGGGTAATTCTTTAATAATTTATGCTTATGGCATCATTTTGTTGTGTTTTGGTATTAATTTTTTTCTGAATTCTGTGTATTTTTGTCATATTTTTGTATAATTGCCTCTCAATTTGTTATAAATGCAGTCAATTTGTATATTTTTCTATACCAGTTCATTTATAAATGATGTCTCTACAGTCGGGTATTTCATACCGTACATATTTTTTGGGGTATGTTCAGTGGATTTTCACTAAATATTTCATGATTAGTATTGCTTGGCTTATCAATAATAGTGTTGAATTCACTAACTGAACTGTTTGTAAAGCTACTGCATCTTTTCTATCGTTTGGTGCACAATCCACTGCTTAGTGAATTCTTCTACACTATGACATAAAGAGTCAACATCAAAGGATCAAAGAGTGTTTCTTGGCCCCTAAAAGCCAGTTCTCCATGTGCTCACGAGGCCTTGTTTTCTGTTTTCATTTTGGAAGAAAAAAACAAAACCAACAGATCAACCAAATATTTTATCTAAGATACGTCTGGGCAAAAGCAGTCACAATAACTTTACTTCAAAGTGCATTTCATTTAGTAAAAATAAATGTTTACAACAAGTTCACAATGTTTCTGTTTTATCCTATTTTAATGTCGACCAATAACATCACCCATCTCTGTTTTTTTTAAAGATTAATTCGTAACCTCCAATCTTTGGCTTCGTGTACTCCAAAGGTCTGAGAAACCCTGTAGTTGTTCTCTTCCATTGATGGTTATGTTGTGTTTTTTTAGATCAAGATTAAGTTAATTGAATTACTCATGTGAATTATCTTGAATTGCGATCCCAGACTCGGAAATACAAAAAATTACAAGAAAAATACACAAATAGACTCCAGATACACACAAAATCACCATAAAAATACACAAAAAAATAGATGATAATAAGACACAAATAAATAGCAGAGAAACACATATTACAACAACAAAATCTTTCCTACATGACACCAAAGTACAGTGCCCTGTAGGGCACTGTACTTTGGTGTCATAAAGAGAACGTACACTTTGGCATTTGTCCATTTTTTTCGATGATGATATTCATTTTCATAGTCATTACCAATACAGTATTTAACATAAAACAGCAGGAGTGCCACTGACCTGCAGCTTCGCTCGGCTGACGTCCAGATCTTCACCGTGAGGGAGACTTGGCAGTAAAAGAAGTGCTTTTTAAGTGGCTTCTGTTCCAGGAGCTCCAAGCACCCTCACCACCCTCTGACCTCCATGAAAGAACCCACGAGGTTAATCCCCCGGCAAATAATTGAATTTTGACCTGGCTATTATTATCTCCCTCTAACCGTTCCACTCTACAGGAAGCTGACCTCGTAAAAAGCCCCGGGGCCTCCTCTATAGTCCCCATTACACACCAACACTAATGGATGGGCACACACACACTCATACACACACACACACATCCTTGGCTGTCGTCTCCAAAGTCAAACACATGCACTGTGCTTCGTTTATCACACGTAACCACGTAAATATAGATGGAACCCAGGTCGAGCCCTCACAGCACACAATTACAAAGTGATAATAACACAAATGCAGACGATAAACCGCTCTATGGCACTGATGTGTGAGCGAGAGGGTGGGAGTGCCCCATCGCTGACAGTGGGTGGTAAAAGAATCTCACACGTTCATGACTGCAGGGAGAATTTGATCAGTTTCAGTTTATTTATTTGTTTCAGTCTAACAATAAAAACACAGCAAACATAAATCACAATTTGAAAATACATAACAAGACTGAAACAGGCAGAAGCAAAAATTATGATATGGCCAACATACATTATAACGATCAAGTTACCGTTCTCACATAATACACACAAAAGTACATTTGAGTTGTTTTTTCAAATAATGCAATATATATATATATATATACGTATATATAAGGTTAACCAATATTTCAATTTATGGCAAATACCAGCTAATTATATCACCCATCTCTAATATTTAGATTTAGATTAAATTGCAACCCCAAATCTGGGGTTTATGGTACTTCAAAGGTCCACGGACCACAGTTTGAGAAACCCTGCAGCTATAAGTTTAAGCTCTTTAAATTAATCATGTCAATGATCTTGAATCACGATCATACAAAAAACGACAAGACAAATACACAAAATGGCAGAATATTTTACAAACAACAGCACAATTACACAATATATATATATACTTTCTTGTTTATACAGCATTTAACAAAGAACACTTTATTCGCTTACAAAAGTATTTCTACTGCTTCGTATATTTCTCTAAAACATAATGTGACATTTCTCTCGTTTTCATTTTTTTATTAACATAATTTCACAATTGAACCCCTAGAACAGACAGACATCTTTGCTTTTGGTAAAATAAAGTATTTGCTGGTCTGTAGATACAAGTATTTTTAACACCTGCAAGAGCTCTCATCAACAATGCAAAAGATGTAGGCAATAATAAAATAAAGAAACGATACATATAAATACAATGGTCAATGTAAAATAAAATAGAAAAAAATGATAAAAATTGTATATGGTCATAAAACCCTGCATAGAACCCATAATACCCTGCTTTGTTGATGTTTTTTTTTTTTTTTTTGCAATAACACAATATCATTAACAATGTTCTTAAAGAATCACAGCTGGAGCAGGACACACACACACACACACACACACACACACACACACACACACACACACACACACACTGTAGCAACAGAATTTCACTCAAATCGTAGACCCACTTCTGCCCTTGCCAAAGCTACCGTACTTCTTCACCGATACCATATTAGGAACCGTACGTCTGTGTCTTTAGTTGGTCACGGCCTTCACGCTTTTATGCTCGTCTGGGTTTTTGTAATTAATTTGAAATCTTAACGCAGAGAGGAATAAAGTTTGCGTTTCACGTCTCTTGAGGGAGCTAAAATATAAAAGAGAAGTTCTGCTCTATACTACACTCACATCCAACACTTCTCTCTGTGAACAGAAAACATTCTGGCATTCATACGACGCACTCGTGCATACAGCTGCTCAATTCCAATTGTCATGCATATTTGACACTCGACAATCCTTTTGCGTTCTCGTGCCAATTCCAATTCAGAAAACGTGCTGCACTTGCGGCCTTTTTTTCTTTTTCTTCTGTTTTACAAGAGCCCCGAAGCACTGAGTCATCGGAAAGGTTTTTGTTTTCCTCCACTGGGTTTTTTATTTTGAAAAGCTGCACTCACTCAGCCATAGATGCACCAATTCAATAACCAGGAAAGTATAACGAAATAAAATGAGGACGCTAGTCTTCACTATGACGAGTACTGAGTTATTCCTTTTCCTGGATCTGGGTTAATCTCACTGAATTAAATAATCTGGATCGTTCTGACTGCTTCCAGAATTCAATAAAACTCTATATTGTCATTATGTTTTCATTATCTTTGGAATTCCATGATTCCAAAAAAGCTTAAAGCTTCTAGAGACAATACTGAGTTTTTTAACTGATAAAAACATATAGTGTACGGCACGCCTCAAAAAAAGATGTAAAAAGGCTGAACTTGTCACTTGAAAGTGTGTTTTGATCTCCGGAAAAGTTTTGTGCAATGCATTGTGGGACATGGAGTCCTGTCGATAGATAAACGAGTGTTTTTACTTCATATTTACGGTGATTTATTGTGTTTTCCCCAAAAAAACTTGGCCAAAGTGACGTCCCAGCATATTTCTAGTGTTTCCACAGACTATAAGTTGTGGAAAAATGTTTGGGGTTTAGACGGAAAGATCCAAATCCGGCCAAAATTGAATGTCTCGAGTAGTGAGTCAAATCACTGTGACTCACATTGATTTACGGGGAACACACTAAGAAAAAAATGGTGTCAAGCAAATCACTGTCATTATTTTCTCGGGAAAAACATCAAAGAATCACATTAAGAATGAAAGAAAAACAACAAGTTATTTGCAATCAGGACTCCACATCCCACAATGCAATGCAACGTTCACATGGGTATTTTTGAAAAATCCAATTGTATTGTGTTCGTTCATATATTACACAATAAATGCATTTTCTACAGTTTAGAGTATGAACGGAATGAGTCCTGAGTCCGTAAAAACGCACTGTGTTTACGGAAGTAAATATGGAGGCATCCCATGTTTTCAAGCCTCACTCTGCTTCCACTGTTTATTCTTCACTATGTCCGGGACCAGAGTTATGATGCTATTGCATTTTGATGATGTAAACGTCAGATAGAATGTTACTTGGCATTGCAAAGTATTAGATATGTATCAGATTTATATCCACATACGGGTGAAATGGCCATTTGGCATACCAGGCATCTTCCCGGTGGGCTGTCGATCCAAAGTGGGTCGGTCCGGTTGCTATGTTTTTTTTTTTTTTTTTAAAGCTAGTGGAGGCAGGCATGATAACAGGTGGCCAAAAATGTTCCAAAAGTGGCAAAAAATGTGCTAAGAAAAGAGTGGAAAGTGACTAAAAGAGGCCAAAAGCAGTAAAGAACTAGGTGGTATGTCATGGTATAGGGTAGCTTTAATGGGCAAAATGTGACAAACAATAGTGAAAAAGGGCAATAATGTGGAGTGTAAGGAAAAAAGAAAACAAGTGCTATTTATTGGGCAAAAGTTAGTTTATTGGGATGAAAAATGGCCAAGAGAGCATCAAAATTGGATAAAAGTGTCAAAAATTACTTGCAAAAATAGACCAAAAAAAGAAAAAAGAAGTTGTTTATTTGCAAAAGTTAGTTAAAGTCTAGACAGAAAATGCCAGGGCTGAATTTTGGTCCCAGTCCACTACTGATCTGGGTCAGATTGGAAAAAATCGGAATTGTACTGCTCACATTGACATAAAAAAATCAGATACATGTGGGCCGAAAAAATCTGGATTTTCCTGCAGTGTGAACGTAGCCTTAAAAGGTGTAGAGATCAAAACAACAATTTCAACCTTTTATATTCTTTATTTTTCAAGCAAATGATCTTCAATTAGGGTTAAGAGTCTATGTCTTCATGGGAATAAAAACAAAAAACCTTTGCTCTTTACAAAACAAAAAAAATAAATCTTGGGTCAGCTTAAATCTTGCACCAAATTCCGTCTTGAGGTGTGGTGGATCTAAATCTTTTTCCAAGCTTTGCAGCCTTTTACAGGAAATTAAAATTGATGAGATTTATCGTCCGTAAGCTACATGTCAAAGTGTTTTAAACCACTGAGAAATATGAAAATATAACTCCTACTTGATCCGTGAAAAATGACAGGCAGCGTTGAGTTGCCTTGAAGACGATTGTGCTACCTGTAGGAGGCGTTTTAAGTGTTCCCAGAAGAACCCTGCTGTAACGGCTCAGTCCAAGCAGAAAAAGACACTCCTGCTGGTTCTATCCAACCAGAACAGCCAAAAAGCAAACTGAAAAATCTGTGGAGGTGTCAGACAGAACTACAGAGCTCCAGTGTGCTCTGAAACTACTCCACGCACTTTACAATCTACACAGAAAGAAGAAATGGGGATGTAAAGAACGTCTGTGACACAGAGGTGAAGCACCCGTCTCGACCTGGCAAATAGGCGTTTCAAAAAGAGAGAAGACACTGTTCGGATGAAAGAGGAAGTGAACTCGAGTCGTAAAAACAAAGCTCTCTGTCAAGCAGTAAGTTGGGCACAGCTCATTAGCTGACTAATGTCTCGCTGTGAACAGGCTTTTCAGTTGAAAGGTTTTGGGGACATGAAAATGAAAGGAAAGGAATGACTTTTTCTCAGAAACCCAATCACAGAGAATCAAATAGCCCAGATTCTTCTAAATTAATAATGTCACCCTCTTATTATCCTCATTTTATATATTTATATTTGCCTCCAGAAAATGATTTTCAGAAAATTGTTGAACACGTTTTTGTATCAGACACTTTGTTTTTTTTTTTGTCACGTATCACATAAAGACAGAGATTCACACAGCTAAAACAGCATGGGGTCAAATCGACCCCAGACAAACACCAACGTGTGCAACATGTGTTCAGCACAGCACGTTGAAAAAAATATCATCATGGAGAGTTTATTTTATGCTGTGAATGTATTCATATGGCTTCCTGCATTAATACGTTTTATTTTGTTAAAACCGGAAGGAGGGGCCATCCTACTTTCTGTTTGCCGAAAGGTCCGGAGAAATATTGCTCAGCCTGCTGCACGGTGTCCTAAGTCATCACATCCTGTATGTTTATTAGAATACTTTAGTTGACATGTCTACACTTTGTCTGTGCCTATAGCATGTAGTTGTATTTCATGTTTTGAGGGAGATGAAGCTAGTTTTGGCGTTCTGTCTTGTTCGCGCCATATGCTCAACACACACGAGTCATAAAATGCATCAAAGAAACAGCCAACGTGGTCATTACACTAGTTAACTGCCTGGGGAAGCTCCAAGGGCAGAACAATGACAATTTTATGCTCCATCAAGTTAGGAAAAGTCATGAAATATGAAGCAAAAAACAAAAGAATCATCAACTATTGTTCTGTGAAAGATAGATATTGAACAGCATCAAATTTACCCCAAGAAAAATAGGAGGGTTAAATAGTGATCAACTTTTCCTGAATTCTGTTTTTTCACACACCTCAGATTCTTTATCAATAAATTAGCAACATAACAACGTATGTTCTTTTTCACTTAAAGCTGATATCCAGAGGTTCTGAGAAACGTCTCGATGTCCCGCCCTTAACAGCTTCACTTCCTCCCCCTGCCTCTGTAATCTACCAGAAGCCACGCCCCTACTTTCCTGCACGGGCATCGCGGAACATAACAAGGTTGCATCGGGTCGCATTGATGTAGGTTTATGGGTCAGGTTAGAGCCAAAATCATATTTACCTGTTTGCTGTTGTGACGCGTGGCCTTGTTTCCGTGCACAGTTCCACATTCACTTTGATTGACAGTCTCAAAAACAGGAAGTGGAAGTCTATTGGCTGGGCGCACTCAGCAATCGTTTCCTTTTGTATAGGGGTCTATAGGACGAAGGAGGGACTTACTGTATATACATTAATGTATATGAATGACCACCTGCAGTAGACCACAGTAAAAGACTAGTTAGGTATTTTTTCGCACTTCAAAAGAATTATACATAAACATAGATTTCTCAATAACTCAGCTTTAAGGGTTTCTATTCTCCTGTTTGTGTTTAAGGTCCATCAGTGATTCATTGAAAAAGCACAGGGAGTAAACAAAGCAGCTGAAATATGTATATATTAAAATTCATTCAGTTTTGTTTCATCTTCAACTGGCTAAATGTGTAACTGGTGAACATTAAAAACGCCCATGGACATTCCTTTGTCCTCCCCACAGGTTCTCATCTCAGTGAATGTTTCCAGGTTTCTCCAACTGGCTGATTGATAATCATCTTTAAACCATTTGTGGTAATTTATGAGAAATTAATTGTGCAGTGAAAGGGAAATCAACACATTACTGTTTATAGAATAACCAAACAAGAATGAGTGAAAATAAAATGAAAAATAAAACTCATAAAATGATATTAAAAATGAATCCAAAAACACACAAAACGACAAAATCACACTAAAATACACACAAAATAATAACAAAAATACAAAAATGCTCCAAAAATACACTAAACAAAAGCAAGAACATACAAAAAAAACAAAAAAAAAACATAACAAAACAACCACGAAAAACACACAAAACTCTATGTTCTTTCCTCTAATAATGCTCAGATTGGTCATTATCAATCAATCAATCAATCTTTATTTGTATAGCGCCAAATCATAACCAATGGTATCTCAAGGCACTTTACAGTAGAGCAGTCTTAAGGACGGACTCTTCATTTTATGGATACACACATATGCATATATACGTATATACACATACATATGTATCCCACACCCAACATGAATTCATCATGGCGGCAAGGAAAACCTTCTGTTAAGCAGCAGGAACCTTGTGTGGATCCCATTCCTATGATGAACAGCCATCCACGTTATGCTGTGTTGGGTGTGTGCAGAGGAAAGGGTGGAGACAGAGCCGCTGAGTCTCTGTAACTCCACACTGAGGATCCCACGGACCTGCAAGACAAAAGCCAGAAGGAGTACAGGAGCAAACACACAAGGGAGTAAGCAGACATAGAGGGAGTGTTTGAAAGAGGAATGGGACCCTCTCCGGTCCCTCTCTAACCTAAATGACCTCTCTCTTAACGCCCTCTCCAACCTCTCTCCAACCGAGCATGCCAGACCCCCCCCCCCGGCAGTCTATGCCTATTGCATCTTAATTATGAGCTATGAGCTGGTTCCTAACTAAAAGCTTTATCAAAGAGGAATGTTTTGAGCCTAACCTTAAAGGTAGAGAGGGTGTCTGCCCCCCGAACCGTGGTTGGTAGATGGTTCCAGAGAAGTGGGGCCTGATAACTGAAAGCTCTTCCTCCTATACTACTTTTAGAGATGAATGGAACAACGAGTAGTCCAGCATTTTGAGAGCGTAGTGTTCTGGGGGGATTGTATGGCACTACAAGCTCCTTGAGATAGACTGGTGCCTGTCCATTTAGGGCTTTATAAGTGAGAAGAAGAATCTTGAATTCTATTCTATATTTTATGGGAAGCCAATGCAGAGAGGCTAATACAGGAGTAATGTGATCTCTTCTCCTAGTTTTAGTCAGTACACGTGCTGCAGCATTTTGAACCAGCTGAAGTGTCTTAAGCGACTTGCTCGGGCAGCCTGCTAAAAGAGAATTACAATAATCCAGTCTAGAGGTAACAAAAGCATGGACTAGTTTTTCGGCGTCGCCCTGAGACAGGATAGATCTGATTTTAGCAATGTTACGGAGATGAAAGAAGGCAGTTCTTGAAGTTTGTTTTATGTGAGAGTTGAAGGATAAGTCCTGATCAAATAGAACCCCAAGGTTTCTAACAGTTGTGCTTTGTGCCAGAGTAATGCCATCTAGGGCAGTTAGGCTAGCATAGGTTTCTCTAAGGTGTCGCGGGCCCAGTACAATGACCTCAGTCTTGTCTGAGTTGAGAAGAAGAAAATTTTGGTCCATCCAGGCCCTAATGTCCTTTAGACAGGCCTCAAGTTTAGATAGCTGATTTGTCTCACCTGACTTCATTGATACATACAGTTGGGTATCATCAGCATAGCAGTGGAAGTTAACAGAGTATTTTCTCATAACATTACCAAGGGGGATCATATAGATACAGAAGAGGATTGGACCTAGCACAGAGCCCTGAGGAACCCCGTAGCTTACTTTAGTGTACACAGAAGACTTATTATTCACGTGTACAAACTGGTACCTATCAGATAGGTAGGACTTAAACCAGTTTAGGGCAGTCCCTGTGATTCCAAGTAATTTCTCTAATCTCTCTAGTAGAATATAGTGATCTATAGTGTCAAAAGCTGCACTAAGATCTAATAAAACCAGCACTGAGAGTCGTCCTTCATCTGAAGCCCAGAGTAGATCATTAGTTACTTTAACTAAAGCAGTCTCTGTGCTGTGTTGAGCTCTAAAGCCTGACTGGAAGTCCTCGAACAGGCTGTTGTTTTGAAGAAATTCACAGAGCTGAGCTGCCACAACTTTCTCAAGAATCTTTGAAATAAAAGGAAGATTAGATATAGGCCTGTAGTTTGCTAAAGTGCTGGAATCAAGAGTAGGTTTTTTGAGAAGGGGTTTGATTACAGCTACTTTAAAGGACTGTGGCACGTAGCCTATTGATAGGGATATATTTATTGTCTCCAACAAAGATGGGCAGACTAGGGGAACAACTTCTTTAAACAGCTTAGTTGGGATCGGATCTGAAAGGCAGGTCGATGGTTTGGAGGATGAAATAATAGAGTTAAGTTCCTGAAGTCCTATATGTGTGAAACAGTTTAGGTTAGGCCTATTTACATTTAATGGTACAGCAGGCCCAGGTGAAGGCAGGGAGTGGCTAATTTTATCTCTAATCTTGTGAATTTTATCGTTAAAAAATGTCATAAAGTCCTCACAGCTGAGGGCTAGAGGAATCATGGGCTCAATAGAGCTCTGACTTTGTGTTAGCCTGGCTACAGTGCTGAAAAGGTACCTCGGATTATTTTTATTTTCTTCAATTAGTGAGGAATAGTATGTAGATCGACTATGTCGTAAGGCTGTCATGTATTTACTATGGCTTTCTTGCCAAAGTATTCGTGACTCCTCTGTTTTATTGGAGCGCCACATTCTCTCTAATTTACGGGTTGTTTGTTTGAGTGTGTGAGTTTCAGAGCTAAACCACGGAGCTTTCCTCTGACGTTTAATAGTTTTTTCCCTCAATGGGGCAATTGAGTCCAAGGTGGATTTTAGTAGACTAGCAGAGCTATCGACAAGCAGATCCAGTTGAGAGGGGTTATAATTAATATCATAGTTATTTATTGGATGGTGCACTGAGTTTAAGGCAGCAGGAATGGCCTCTTTAAATTTAGCCACAGCACTGTTGGATAGATTTCTACTTGTAACTATTTTATTGCACAGTGCGAGATCCTCTAGGATAATGTTAAAAGATATTAAAAAGTGATCTGATAGCAGAGGATTTTCAGGGTAGACTTTTAGTTCATTAATATCAAGGCCATATGTTAGAACAAGATCAAGAGTATGATTTAAACGATGAGTAGCTTCATTAATAGTTTGAAAAAAGCCAACTGAGTCTATTAGGGACATAAAGGCTGAGCTCAGGCTATCACTATCTTTGTCCACATGGATATTAAAATCTCCTACTATCAGTATTTTATCAGAACTGAGGACTAAGTTTGATATAAACTCAGAGAATTCTGATAGAAATTCAGAATAAGGGCCTGGAGGACGGTAAATTATCGCAAATAAGACTGGCTGGCAGGTTTTTGATTCGATATGAGATAAATTTAGAACCAGGCTTTCAAAGGAAGTGTAACTGGCCTTTGGTTTAGGATAGATTAGGAGAGAGGAATGATAAATAGCTGCTACACCACCTCCACGGCCTATGTCTCGTGGCATATGAGTATTTAAATGACTGGGAGGAGTGGCTTCATTTAAACTAACATATTCATCTTGATACAGCCATGTTTCAGTTAAACAGAATAAATCAAGGTTATTTTCTGAGATAAGGTCATTTACTAGTAGAGATTTGGATCTCAGTGATCTAATATTTAATAGAGCACATCTAATGGTTTTATGTTTTGGTGTTTCTAGATTTGAGATTTTAATTTTTTTCAGATTTTTATAATTGATAGCTCTTTTATTTGATTTTATGTTAAAATCATTGTGAAATATGGGTCGGGGGACTGACACCGTCTCCATAAAATAATATTCATCACCATCACAACAGTTGTCATGGCGATGAACACAGCTATCCTGATAGCAATGGGAGGGAAACTGTCCTAAGGCAAGCGCAGAGGGGCGTGGAGGACTCCCCCTCTGTAACATGGTCTCATTCATGAGATGTCATAAATGTGCCATGTTTTCTGATAGTAGAGATGCTCCCTCCAAAGTAGGATGGATTCCATCTCTTCCTATCAGGTT
Organism: Gouania willdenowi; assembly: GCF_900634775.1. Lineage (NCBI taxonomy): Eukaryota > Metazoa > Chordata > Actinopteri > Blenniiformes > Gobiesocidae > Gouania > Gouania willdenowi. The sequence goes on from NC_041066.1 coordinate 21,566,140, forward strand.
CGGTTTTCCCCAGAAGGATCTCCAATTATCAATGAAGCCCACCTCGTTTTCTGGACACCACCTCGATAGCCAGCGGTTAAATGATGACATGCGGCTATACATGTCATCACTGGTCAGATTTGGTAAGGGACCAGAGAAAATTACGGAGTCCGACATTGTTTTAGCATAAGCACAAACTGATTCAATGTTCACTTTGGTTGCTTCCGACTGACGACGTCGGGAGTCATTAGTGCCGACATGGAGGACTATCCTATCAAACTTACGATTACTCTTTGCCAGCAACTTTAGATTTGATTCTATGTCGCCCGCTCTGGCCCCTGGGATGCACCTCACAATGCCCGCTGACTTCGCTAGCTTCACGTTTCTCACTATGGAGTCGCCAATTATCAGAGTTTGTTCCCCGGTGAGTGTGTTGTCCTCACAGAGGGGGGAGAACCTGTTTGAGACGTGAACATGGTGGTGTCCCGAGCGGCTTTTTGACCTTCGACTATGCTTACCACGGACAGTAACCCACTCATTGCTGGCCGGGGGGGAGGCTAAGCTAGAGCTAGCACGGTCCGCACCGGCTAGGTCCTGCTTGCTAGCTTCGGTTTTGGTATCAGGGGTGCGGAACCGCTTCTCCAGATTGTTGATCCTCGCCTCCATATCTAACAGTACGCTACACTTTATGCAACTACCATTGTCCCTAAAGGAGGACGAGGAGTAACTAAACATCTGACACACCGGGCAGGAGAGCGGAGGGGAGGAGAGAGAAGCCATAGGTGCTAAATTTAAGCTAAGCTAAGCTAAGGACAAAAGGAAGTTTAAAGGAGATTGTACTGCCTATAAGAGGCGAGATTGCTTTTTACTTAACCTTCGTACGTTTAACTGTACGGTAAAAAATTAAAACAAGTGTTTTCAAGGCTAAAATATCAATGACAACAAGTTTGATTAGAGTTAGCAGAACACAGTAGTAGAGCGCTGCAAACAGCGGTAGAGTGTAAACAGGAAATGATCGATACGTCACCACGTCAGCACGTCACCCACGTCACCACGTCAGCACGTCACATCATTATTGTAAATACTGTCATTAATGTTGATATTAAAGCCCTCAGATCAGACAATCCCATTTTTGTGGCCACCACTGTGATAAAAGTTGTCATCTCTTGTCTAAGTAATGGCATGATTACATTAATATGAGACATTGCTGCTAACACAGCTAAAGCACTAAAAAGCAATGTACTACATTTCAAAAACTCTACATTGTAGCTCATATAATGTCAAATGTGAGTTAGTATTGTTAATATTGTCATCAATTTTTTTCTTTTATGAGGGTATAAAGGAAACTTATAGTTCATCCTGCAAACTAATTTTGCCTTTCTTGACTTATTTAATACTTAAATGCCATTAGGCTTTGTTGCATATAAATCAGGATAGAAATTGAACTCTTGTCTGGCCCATTGATTCCAGTTTTTTGTTTAACATCCTTAGGCGTAGATGATGTGTTAAACAGAAAGTGTGCAATAAAGTGAAAAGTACGCAAGCACAGGAAGGAGATGCAAACTCGTCACAGAAAGGCCCCGCCCAGTTCCCGGAACACTACGCCACAATGGTACCCTAATGACTTGTGTAATAATCCAAAATGCAGAACCAAAAATAAATCAACGTAACACATTTTAATTTAAAATGATATATTCTGAAACTGTATAACAAAGAATAACCAGAACCCACATTCACCTTTTACCATTCTTTGGATATGAATGTTCCTCACAGCCAATATCTGTGTAATTTGATATTGTGGTTTATGCAGCACAAATCACCAAGGCTATAAAGCACAGAGCTGCCACAGAAGACGTATGTCAGCCTGATTTTACGTGAATGTTATTATTACCTCATAACCCGATATTGAAAGCTGACACATTCAAATGTGGGAAAAAGATGAGAAAACGTTGAGCTGAAATAACAGCGAAAGAAGATTTTATAAACACATCCACACATTCTTATTTAAGACTGAAATCTGTGGAAAATAAAAGCTGGGATTGGATATAAATAATATTATTATAGGCCTTTAGAGGCAAGGTTTTCAATGAAAGGCCTTGGAAATACTAATCAAGCAAGTGGAAATGCCCCCTAAGCCTGGCAAACCTTAATCCTAATATTTAAAATGGAATTTTGTGAGAATTTAAGCTTAAACAATGTCAAAACTTTTTTTAAACTACAGATATTAATATCAGTAACTCAAGATTTAAATCAGGCTGTACATATAGGTAAAAGTCACAGTTGCATTAGTGGATTTTATTCCTGTGGATACAAATCAGAGACGACAAATTAGAGTCAAAATTATGCCACAAGGTCACAGGCATTATGTGTCGATTAAAGATCTGCAATTCAAATACTGCATTTGCAGACCTTACGCCATAAGTATGTCATCAATTAATCAAACGCTACTTTTTATCTGTCCTATTCTCCTCATTATCTTAATGATGAAATAAAGCATACAAATACATTAATACAAAATAATGACTTAATTAGATAGTGTTATGACGGTTTTGGATAAATGAGCGGAGACAGAGTCGAGCTTTAGGGTTGTTGGTCAGATGCGGTTTGCAGTAGCAGAAAGACCGGTTTGGAGATTCTGAATCAGAAATATGTTGATGATCCCAGGGGGAAATTACTTTTTTGTTTTGTTTCTAGGGTTAACCAGCCAGGGAGAGTTTGTCCCTGCCAATTTGCTGCCATTTGGTGCTCTTTCTGCTTATTTGTTGCTGATAGCGGTAGTTAAAGCATGTTGAAATCTCTGTGTAGAAACCTTGGTATATGTCATCACTGTGCTGTTGTGTTGTATCTGGCCTGCTTGAGACAGTCTGATCAGAAGTAACCAACCCCTGCCAAACTACTGCCATTTGGTGCTCTCGCTGCTTATTTGTTGCTGATAGCGGTAGTCAAAGCATGTTGAAGTCTCTTTGCAGAGACCCTTGTGTATGTTATCATTGTGCTGTTGCTTTGTATCTGGCCTGCTAAAGGCAGTCTGATCTGAAGTAACCAACCCCTGCCAAAATACTCCCGTTTGGTGCTCTCACTACTTATTTGTTGCTGATAGCGCTAGTCAAAGCATGTTGAAACGTCTGTGCAGAAACCTTGGTATATGTCATCACTGTGCTGTTGTGTTGTATCTGGCCTGCTTGAGACAGTCTGATCAGAAATGACCAGCCCCTGCCAAACTACTGCCATTTGGTGCTCTCGCTGCTTATTTGTTGCTGATAGCGGTAGTCAAAGCATGTTGAAGTCTCTTTGCAGAGACCCTTGTGTATGTTATCATTGTGCTGTTGCTTTGTATCTGGCCTGCTAAAGGCAGTCTGATCTGAAGTAACCAACCCCTGCCAAAATACTCCCGTTTGGTGCTCTCACTACTTATTTGTTGCTGATAGCGCTAGTCAAAGCATGTTGAAACGTCTGTGCAGAAACCTTGGTATATGTCATCACTGTGCTGTTGTGTTGTATCTGGCCTGCTTGAGACAGTCTGATCAGAAATGACCAGCCCCTGCCAAAATACTGCCGTTTGGTGCTCTCTCTGCTTATTTCTTGCTGATAGCGGTAGTCAAAGCATGTATTAAGGCAGTCTGATTCAAAGTGACCAGCCCCTACCAGGGGAGAGAGAGAGAGAGTTCTGTAATTTACCATGTCAGATAGAAGTACTTGAAGAGAGCCGAAAGAGACCTCAATGAGAGTGAGTGATTTCCCTTCTTGAAAGTTGTTAAACTACATAAGAAAGATCACAAAGATGTACTCTTTTCTTTTTTCTTTTAAATTGCTTTGACTTCTAATCGTTTAATTCGGCTTATCAAAGTGTGAAATGGATCAATCAAGTGAAAATCGTTGGAATAGAACTGAGATCAGTGCAGAAATAAGCCCATGTGAGATGTCTCAGTGTTTATTTGTTCTCTTCAGACAGACGTGTCTATTATTTATGACTGTGTGTTTTACTGTACATAAAGAGTGATACCCAGCACCACAGGGACCCCCACTGAGACCCACATTATCTCTCATAATTTATAAAACTCTTCGTCTTTGAAGCGCAGCCACCTGTTTTATTTTTTTTTCCTTTCCCTCCTGGTGTTTTACTCTCCACAGTCGTACACTTCATCCTCTTCCCTTCTCGAGGGACTGGAGCTTTAATGTCCTGTCTGATCGCTCAGGGTTTAGATGTGCATTTTACATTTGGTATTCACCGTGAAACTGATCGCCCGCCCACATGTGCCGACCTTGCGGCAAACCTGCAACCGCCTGGTAGGCAGCGCTGTCTCGCCTGGAATGCCAAACACTCGGAGTGGTGTGTGACGCTGGGAGCTGTCATTTCACACCAAAACAAAATAAAATACCATCTGAGCGCCTTTTTTTTTTTCTTCCATTTTCGGAGAGTTTTCATTCCATTGAACAACGTGTGATGGTTCATCAGTGTGGTGTGACCTATATATTAAATATTGAGATTTGATGGTGAGACAGTGAGATTCGGATCACCTCTATTTGCATCTCAGACGCAGACGGTGACAGCAGATAGAAAAATAATTGCTCCCCTAAATGTCACTGCAGATGTATCATCAGAATGGAATGAACTGTCTAACCCATTCGTCAGTGCAATATAAATGATCGGATATTAATTTCTACAGAGAGAAAACATTCAGCCCTACATAGTCAGACTGAGGTCTGTATGATGTAATGGGTCAGTAACACTCCAAGGATTCTCAGAGACTACAATAGAATGTAGAAGTCGTATCGCTAAGCACAGATGTGCTGTTATTAGCACCGCCGTGGCCGTGAGGATGACACTGGTAGTTTGTCAATCAACGGCTTCCTTGATCCAGACTCAAATATCTCATCAACTGTGAAGTGATGCACGGCAAGTGACGCATACTCACCATCACTCTAAATGCCACGGGAGACGTACAGTTTTGATCTTTGCGATCAATTAAACGACGTCTCCTGTGAATGCCATAGTGACTGAAATCTTCATTACATATGTACTACCTCGCTGTTGTTTCATGTCAAGGATAGCAATTGACATTGAAACTAAAGTAAGAGACAAGATTCTATACCTAAAAAATGCTTTTTACATCATTACTGGAGATATTTGTGACCAAAACAACCAGACTAAGTCCGTTTTAGGTTATGGCGATTATACCGTATACGCTTTAGCAAAAAAGTAGGTTTTTAGTTTACTTTTAAAGGTGGAGACAGTAGCAGCCTCCCGTACTAAGACTGGCAGCTGGTTCCAAAGTCGAGGAGCCTGGTAGCTGAACGCTCTTCCTCCAGTTCTACTTCTGTGTGTGACTGTGTGTTGCACTGAAATTTTCTTTCCAACAGAAGTCAGCACGACATAACTTCATACTGTAACTGCATGGCTGCTGTTTTTCAAAGTGGATTCTCCTGGGATTCAGATGTATGACGTTTCTGCATGGTGATAAGGTAGGAGTTAGATAGAAAGCGCCTCGACCGTGCAGACCGCACTTGCATTGCAAAAAACGGATACGTATCAGATTTAGGACCACATATAAAAGTGACCTAGGTCGGATTTGAAAAAATTGTGCTGTTCAGACTGTCTTTAACAGATCGGATACAGGTCGCATATGGGCAAAAAGATCGGAATTGGGTCGCATTTGCCTGCAGTTTGATCGTAGGCTGAAACACAAAACGGTTAATTGAGTTTGTATGCAAATTAGAAAGTAACATTTGATTCAAGCCTTCACACCACTCTGAGCCTATCAGCGCCGTTAACTTTCCTGTAAACTTATAATTTGACCCTCTGCCTCATTGACACCAACAGAGAGATACGTCCACGCATCGCAGCTCCGTTGCCAGCTATTTGGATCCCACCACCAAACACCTCATCATCATGGCCCGCTCTAACTGTGATAAATGTGCTCTGCCCTTCTGAGGTTAAAACAACCACAGCGTTACATTTATTGGCCTCTCCGATGTGTTTGTTGACAAGCTGTCTGGGACACACTTAACATATCATCCAGCATGAAGAGGAGGTTGCATGGCAGCAACTTTTGGGTCCAAAGGTCAACTTATTACATTACCATCTGTTAATGGTGCTTCCTCCAGCAGTAGAGAGATAGACAGTCACAGGGATGGGAGGCTCGGTCGCGGGCCCGGCCCGGGCGCTGGCTGCGGCTTCACGGGACACCACAGCAGCTGCATGGAGGCCCCGATGCTGCGGCGGGGCCACTCCAGGAGAGGGAAAGGCAGGAATGCGGGGAGAGTAATCACAAACACATGCTGGTGAGTGAGAGGAGGATACCACGAGACAGTCGCAGCTCCACATTTGGACGTACGCTCGAGGCTCGGTTACTCACAAAAAAGCTTTGAGAAAACATACCAAAGGACATGGCGTTTATTTTACAGGGGTCTCGCTCCGGTCCTTAGCAGGGTTTGGAATGAAATGTAAAACTGAACGTTGGAGAAGTTCTGCAAGCAGAGGTGAAAGTAACGGATACAAGTACTCACAGTATTACTGTAACTGTGCAAAGGAAATGTATTTGTATAGTGCATGTCATACACAAGGCAACTCAATGTGCTTTACATGATCAAAAAGTGCCACAAAAAACATTCAACAGCTTAAAAATCAATAAAAAAAAAACATTTAAAATCAGCAGTAAAAATAATTATAATCAGCAACACTTTTATTGAGTATATTTTACTTTTAAGTCAAAGTCAAAGTGTTATTTATTTATGTATTGTCTCCTTAGGGATACATTTGTGTTTCATTCATTTATCACAATTCAAACTTTCAATTATTCACATCGTAAAAAAAACAAAAACAAAAAAAGAATAAAAGGAATCAATATACACAAAATTACACTGTCAAGAATCAGATAAAATGCATAAAAGTACTGATTTCCACCCGTCCTGGTAAATCTGCTCATTAATGAGCTTCACTGACAGTGGGATAAAAGTAAATTAAATAGATAAAGTAATGCGTTACATTTCTACACCCAACCGTTACTAAGTAAAGTTTTTTTTTTTTTTGTTTTGTTTTAAAATGATCAACGGACATTGTGAAACTACAAAAAAATGAATTGACTAGACAGTTTTAGAGTTGATAAATGTAGCTATACTTAGTCTGATAATTTTTTTTGTATTATTCTGAATTGAATTAATTGGTGTTATTTAAAAAAAACAAAAAAAAAGTATATTTTGACAAAGCTTTTATTTTATACAGATGCGTTTGTGGAAAGTAAATTAAGTTCCAATTGTGCAAGATTTGGTCTCTTATTCTTACTGTCTTTGATTGAAATTTTACTGAAGTACAAATAAGTCATAAAAAAAATACTCGAGTACAAGTAAAAAGTTAATTAAATAGTAGTAAAGTAAAGTACTTTCACCTCCCACGTTTATATAATAAGTCTCGCCACGATTCCCTTGCATACAGTAAACACATCATGTAGAAACTTAAAAAGGAGGAGAATAAATCTTGCACAACAAAATAAAAGGTTTGTCATAAAAAAATTAAAATGAAATACTTTTTAAAATATAAAATAAAATAACACCAATGAATTCAATTCAAAATGATAATAAAAAAATTCTCAAGCTCTAACTATAGCTCAATTTATGAACTTGACGTGGTGCATTACGTTTAATTCGATTGGTCGGCTATATGATGTGATGCATTCACAAGTGAAATTGCTTAAAAAAAAGTACAAGTACCCATAAAAGCAACTGACTTACAGTAATGTGAGTACTTGTAATCCATTACTTTCACCTCTGCTTTTTACACCTCTGTTTTTGCAACAGGAGCATGTGACAAATGATAAAGTACAATTTGATGTTTGTTTGACATTAAGAATAGTGGCTGTTTTTTCTTTAGCGTAGCCGCAGCTACGCTTTCCCTCGCTGTCTAGAAACCACAGGGCCCGGGACTATATATACAGCCTGGAGGAAGCCCGTAAAAAGGCTCTGGTCATCAGTCATTTCAATATGACGGGCCCCGAGTATGACACTGTGCTCACACGCTGACTTTATGCGCCGACAACAAAAGCAAATCAGCTGAGAAATGGACTCACAATGATACTTGGGATAACTTTTCCTACGACGCTAGCTTGTTGGAATGAAGGATTCTCAATAAATACAACAAAAAAGCACATATAAAATTCACTATGTGGTCTTTCTTTTATTGGTCTCGTTTCTGTTCATTTATGACCTACTGTAAATTGTTGCCGAAAGTGAAATGCGGCCTCTTCCAAAATTGGATACTGCTAATTTTATTTCTCAGGCTACTAAGCTTTACAATAAAGTGGCCTCGGAATTTATGGTGGTTTCCAGTGGATAACCAGGACGCTCCGATAGCAGTATCAATCAGTGAGGAAATGCCTTGTGGAATTAAGACTGTGCTGCTGACTACACAGCTTCCCTGTGCTCAGCAACTGCAATTATATCCCAGCTATTCTGTTAGCTCAGGCTTTGGGAACAACTTTGTTTGCTCCAGCTGCAAAACAATGAGCTTTTCTCTTTTCTTTTCTTTTTTCTGAGCTCCCTTAATAAAAATGAAAGGATGTTTTATAATAGACTTATTTTATAGTGGACTTATTTTATAATAGACTTATTTTATAATGGACTTATTTTGTAATAGACTTATTTTCAAACTGAATGAATGTGCTTGCATCTATTAGACAAATAGAAGTTCCACAGGGGGCGCACGGTGGCTTAGTGGTTAGCACGTCCGCCCCGCAGCAAGAAGGTCCTGGGTTCAAGCCCTGGGGTGGTCCTTTCTGTGTGGAGTTTCCTCCGGGTACTCCGGCTTCCTCCCACAATCCAAAAACATGACTGTAAGGTTGATTGGAGTCTCTAAATTGCCCATAGGAGTGAATGAGAGAGTGAATGGTTGTCTGTGTTGCCCTGTGATGGACTGGCGCCCTGTCCAGGGTGTACCCCCGCCCAGCGCCCTATGAGAGCCGGATATTGGCACCGGCAGACCCCCGCGACCCTGTTAAATGGGAATAAGCGGGTATGAAAATGGATGGATGGATGGAAGTTCCACAGGGTCATTACATGTGTGATGTTATTCTTATAACTGTAACAACCAGTATTTGTTGAGTAAAAATGCAATTCAAGCAAAAGCAAAATCGTAAAATAAAAAAAATAAAAACACAAATCTATATTAATAAATCCTACATGGACTTGACTGGCTTCACAAAAGTGTTTTTTTGCAATGATGATAAAAGAAATGGTGGTTCGAAAATACAAAATATAATTCACAAAAAAATGCCCTTTTTTTTTTTTGCAAATAAGAAACGTACCTATCAAACAAATGCCACATGTTTTACATGCTGGAGATTTTTTCCCCTTAAAAGGACGTTTTTTTTTTTTTCCTCCCCACTGTAGCTGATGCAAGTTTTTGTGGATTTGTTGTTTTTTGTTTTTATTTTTTCCTAAGAATTTTACAATTTGATAGCGCTTTGAGATGACTATTATTGTAGTTTGTGCTATATAATTAAAGTTGAATTGAACTGAATTTCTTCAATTACAAAAAAATATTTTTTAAGTGCAAATTACAATATTCCTCAAGTACAAAACAAGACGTTTGTTTGTACATCTACAAGGTAATTTAATTTGACAAAAGTCACGTGACCGTTTTTCTGTTGCTGGAGAATTGTTCATTTATTTTGTACCTGAATTATTTATTTTGTATTTAAAGAGGTATTTTTTGTAATTGAAGAAATGTTTCTTTGTATGTGTAAAATATTCTGTATTTGTTTGATAGGTGAGTTTCTTATTTGCAAAACTAAATAGTGCATGTTAGTTTGTGAAAAATGTTTTTTTTTTTTTTTTTTTGCAAATCACACTGTTTGGGAATTGTTCAGTGTGAGAGAAAAAATGTTTTGTGTGTTTGTGAAGTTTTGGCACAATTTTATCTCTGTAAACTTTAAGATTTTTTGCAATTTGCCATGAACACTGTTCACTGTTGTTCTTTTAAAATGCAGCTCTAATTTAGTAATAAATGTGCCTTTATTAAAAAATAAATGTCTTTCTGTCACTTAATGTGGAACGCACATTGTTATTGTCATTTTAATTATTATTTTTTTTATTTTTTATCGACACCATGTGTGGTGTAAACCGCCAGATTTGACTCTTCAATGACTAGTTAATTCTTGTTAATGAGAGCTGAGAATGACGCACATTTGTCATCTGTAATCTCTGCAATGTGTGATTATTTTGAATGTTTTCATAGTTTGTTCAGATGTCGTTGATGATTTGTCTTTTGTGTTGTGTCGTTTCATCTTTGTTTTTAATGATTGCGTGACTCTGTCATCATTTAAAACCCGTTCTTGTGTTTTTGATCTTTCTGATTTTATTTCACATTCTTGTGACTGTTAAGCTTTGGTCTTTTTTTTTTAAGGCTTTGGATTTGCACTGAAGTCTTTTGTTGTCATTTGGCAGCAAAACTAAAATTCTACAGCAGCTTCTAACACGCAGGCCCACAATAAAAGGCCTGGGTGCTCCGCGCCAAGCACATAAGTATATTCTGATGAATATTCATATTTTTTCTTTGAGATGGAAATTAAAAAAGTAGAACTATAACAAGAATTTCAATCAAACAACACATTTTAATCTCTCGATTTAAAAATATAAAAATAAAATAATAATAGGATTGCAGACCAGATGCTTGAATTTTGAAATACATATATAAATCCGAATACCGAATCAATGTCCTATGATTTCTGTCTTTTCTTTTTTTTTTTTTTTAGCATGTCTTTATTTTCTATATGATGTTTATTTTTTATTTGTTCTTGAAATATTATTTGTTTTTTGTTCTTGAAAGACATTTTTTTGTAATTGATGATTTTTTGTATGTGTAAAATATACTTCGTTTGATAGTTACGTTTCTTATTTGCGAAAAAAAAAAATGCATGGATTTGTGAAACGTTTTTGTTAATATCAGCAAATAAGACTGAGTTTGCTTTTTTGTGTTTGTGAAGTTCTGGCATGATTTTAACTCCATAAACTTTAAGATTTTTGAGTATGACAAGTTGCAGTCAAACCTCCATGAACAGTATTTACTTTTTGAAAATGCAGCTGTTGTGGCATGTGTAATGGTATGCTATCATGTAGTAATACATCTTTATAAAATACACATGTATATCTATATTGTCCCTATTATAGTTGTTAACATGTCTGTATTTTCTATATAAGGTTTATTTATTTTGTACTTGTTCTTTAAAGGATATTTTTTTTTGTTTTTGAGGGATATTTTTTTGTAATTGAGGAAATATTTCTTAGTATGTATAAAATAGGCTGTATTTGTTCAATAGGTTCGTTTCTTATTTGCAAAAAAAATAAAAAATACATGGATTTTTTTTTCTTCATATTTCCAAATCACACTGATTTTGTTTTTTGTTTGTGAAGTTTTAGCATGATTTAAACTCCATGAAATTAAATATTTTTGAGTTGTCACTTAATTTTGTTGTGTATCTTGTGTAAAATGACAACAAAAGCATTCCATTCTATTCTATTTGAAAATGCATCTCTCGTGGCATGTGTATTGGTAGGCCATTGTTTAGTAGAACATGTGACTTTATATAAGACGCATGTACTTCCCTATTACAGTTGTTAGCATATCCTTCTTTTCTATATGATGAAAATAAACTTCAACTCTCAGCCTTTTATTAAAGACGATGGCATCTCAAAAAATATGTTTTTCTGATCCATTCCCCTGAAATTACATTTGCCGACGCCCAAACCCTGCCGTTAGCTACTCAGACATTTTGTAGCCTAACAAATAGCCTGGTCCACATTTGGTTTGTAATGAGGTGTGATGTAGCGCTCTGTCAGGGCTACAGACCAGGACTGCATCTGAGGTTGATAGAAGATACAGAATTGGACAAAAGCTGTCATAACATCGTCCTGTTACATTAAAGCAGTGTTTTCCTGTAAAAAACAACTATTCAGCAAAATGATGGAATGAATGAACACACATTTTTAAGAATCTCATTTTGTAAATAAGTGGAATGAAACTATTTATTGGCTCCTGAATAGATTTATTTCAATAGTTTTTATCATTTACGCTCATCTCATGTCTCGTGTGGGACCAAGACTGAACCTTGTATTTTTTAATTCATCTTCTAATCAAGATCATTTCTATCATTATTTTGTCTGTTTTTTGTGTGTGTCATTTTATGTATTTTTTGTGTAATTTTGTGTATTGTGTTGTTGTTTTTCTGTTCTTTTTACTATTCAGTGTATTTTTTATCTTATTTTGTGCGTCTTTGTTGTTGTTTTTGTGTGTTGTTGGTATTATTTAAACTATTCTCTCTCAGTGTGTGTATGTTTTTGGTTGTTTCTTATGTCGTTTTGTATGTTTCTCTGTTATTGATTGATTTACTTTATTTACATTTTTCAATAGAACAAGGTATACATTACAAAAAGGCAGTATTAAAGTATTAAACTAATATTTCTCTGTTATTTTTGTGTATTTTGTAGTGATCTCCTCTCATTTAGTGTGTCTGTTGTCGTTTTGTGTGTTGCTGGTAAAAATAAGTATTTTTCTGTCTTTGTGCGTGTGTTTATAGTGTCATTTTATTGTTGTTTGTCTATTCTTTTTATTATTCAGTATATTTTTCTCTCATTTTGTGTGTTTTTGTTGTCGTTTTGTGAGTTGCTGATTATTTTTTAGCAGAAATATCATTTTTACCAAAAAATGTCATGATAAAACCCCGTATTTTAATGCTTTTATTTGTTAATTTTCCTCTCTCAAGAACCCCCTGTAGTGCCGTCGCGTACCCCCAATTGAGAAACACTAGATTAGAGCGATCCACAAATGTGTTTACGGTGAATTCTCTGTCCACACTCCTGTAGGAATAATCCAAAGATCTAAGATTATCTCTGGTTGAATGTGTTCATGTTGTAGCTGGTTTTCATTCCGTAGACAAACTATCCATGACAGGTAAAGGGAAGAAACACATTTCCAGTAAAGTAGGTGCAACATTTAACCAAATTGGAAATGGCTAACGTCTTAACGCACAGGTTTCAGACTGAGAAGAAAGTTCTTTCTGCATTAGAGAAACGCTGGATCTTCCATTGTTTATTTATTCATCAGCTTCGCTGGCTGCTCAAGGTTAACCACGGTGTTCATCTGCTACAATGTAAACTGCAGCCGTTAGCATGTCAGGCTAATTGGCTGATTTCCCAACAAACGCAGCTTTATTGCCCAAGTAAAGGAATACATTACATGTATCTGTGGAAATGTCATCAAATTAATTAAAAAGCCTTGAATATCAAAACATCATCTTATTAAAAAAGAATTGTAAAATGTGAGCTTAATAAAACATTTTATCATTTACTTTAATCACATTAAGTTTAGCGGATAAGATTTATATATGCTAACCCCTTTGTTATTAAAAGGTAGAATTACATTTTTAAGATTATGTGATTTAACATTGTTAAAGGAGAAAGATGGAGATATTTGTTCCGGAATAATGGAACATTTAAGTCCCACCCACACACCAAATTAATTAGAGGAGAAAAGTGTTGACGCCTATTTATTTGAATTAGCATTAATTGGCACCTAGCGGCTACGCTAAAAACATACACTAAAAAAGGTACTAGAACATTGTCATTTCAGTTGTCATAATTGAGCGTCAATCAGTGAGTAGCACAACTAGCTAGCATTAACAGATGCTAACATTAGCCACTGGATTAACACTGTACCATGGAACATTTAAGTCTCACCCACACACCAAATTAATTAGAAGACAAACGTGTCTACAGCTATTTCTTTGAATTAGCATTGGCACCTAGCAGCTAGCGTAAAAACAATGAAATAAAAAGGTATTAGAAAGGATACAATGACATAACTTTGTCATTTTATTTACCATATTTGAGTGTTTATCAGTTAGTAGCACAACTAGCTAGCATTAGCATCTGGATCACCACTGTTAACTCAGCACAACCATATCCAAATAGCAGCATCACTTTCTGAGAAAAGCAACCATTGATAATCACAATTACAGTACTTTGTTCAAGGTTGGGAGAGTTTGGGTAAAACATTTTGGGTTCACTTCAACGGATGGAAGTTAGCGCTTGTAGCATATGCTGCGGTTGGTTTAGCCTTTGTTATTTTAAGCGTACTGTTTAGCTTCACTGCTTCCAAGTGATAACCTTGAGTTGTTCTTTGTGTGTCTCTCCAAGTCTTGATGGTTCATGACCTGCAGTTGACAGTCTGGCTGTAGCTCGTGATATGAAATGGATGTTTTTCATATCTGTCATAAACGCCGACTGTTTCTGTGTAAAAAGGTTTCGTTCTGATATCTCGCCGTCTCTGTTTTTGGCTAAAGTGGTTTTTTCTTCTTTTTCTCTTTAAATGTGTTTTGTCAGGTTTATGACGTGCTCTAGGATGACTGTCTTGTACGCTGTGTTAAGAGATTTTCTTTCTTACTCGGTGCAACATACAAAAGGACTCTAATTCTGTTTTTTTTGGAAATGCATTCAGCTCATGGAAGTTCTCAGCGGGGAGATATGCCATCACAATTACCATATGATTGGATTTAGCCGAGTCCATGTCCTCATTGTAGGACTTATAAAACCTCGGTCACATAATTTGCACGCTGGATTCTGTCTTACCACTCCTTTGGATTACATCAACTGGTCCTGATGGTAAAAGTCTGGTCCAGACCAGTGAACCACATGTGTGAAGGCGACCTTAGTTTAACACACGTCTTCCCAGCTGGTGACTCCTCCAGCGCCTTCATCCCTCGCAGTGGTCGAGGTTCTGGTTGCCATTACCTCCACGGGAAAGTTTGTTGACGTGATTGGACAATGTCCCAGTGAACCACAGACATATCCAGATGCTTTTAAAGGACATTAACAAACAGCAGTATGGACCTCACCACACAGTTTAAACAAACCAGGCTTATATCTGTGTATCCTGCAAAGTAGTCATTACAACATTAAGATACGAGGGCTATCGTATGCAGACTGTATTTACAGTAAACCTGCTTTCTCACCAGTATATTCACATCTATTTACTCCACTAGGTTTTTTTTTTGTGCAGGTGTTCTCAACATTGGGATATGAATATTTTTTTTAAACAATTTGAGCCCATTTTTGCAACTAAACCAAACTTGCCATATTTGAACCTGTTTTCACTTTGCTGCTTTTAATGCACTTTTGCAACATTACTCTCATTCCTTCCACTTCTTCATCGAATTTTAACACCTTTTCTGCACATTTTTCCCACTTTCAAAACATTTTCGGCACATATGAACCACTTCCACCCCTTTTCACACCTAATCCCGCAAATGTTGACCCATTATTGTCACTTTTAACCTCTTTTCACCATATTGAATTGTCAATTCACAATTTGCCATGTACAAGTTTAAACTAATTGGTCCAATATTGACACTTTGAAGTGATGTTTACCAGTTTTCCTTTCTGTTTTTGGCCACTCTAATTTGCAACTTTTAACCAATTTTTGTGGTGTTTAAAATCCCATCTTTTATTTTTTCAGTTTTACTGCATTTTTGCTACATTACTCTGCCACCACTTTTCCCACTTAATATCACATATGTTGACCCATTATTGTCACTTTTAACCTTTTCACCATAGTTCATGCAGTTTTTGACCAATTTAACCACATTCATGATTTGTCATGCCCATTATTTGCCAGGTTAAATTATTTGTTCCTACTTTTTAAATTGCATTATCCCAACGCCCACTTTTCCCAATATCTGCCACTTTTAAGCCCATATTGACACTTTAAACCCTTTCTTACCACTTTAACTGTCCATTTCTGGCCACTCAAATCTGAAACTTTTAACCTATTTCTGTGGTTTTTAAAATTTCATTTCACCATCTTTTTTTGGTCACTTTTAACCAATTTTATTTCTGATTAAAACAAGGATTCCTGACCTTTGATAAGACAGTGATTTCCCTAATGCCATTTTTGTTCTGGTTTGCTAGTGTTACGGTGAAATTTACGGTTACCTCGTCTTTGACTTGAAAACACACTCTGTGGTGATAAATGATGAAGACCAGACAGGAGAGATGATGAAGTAATAAAAAAATTATTTAATCTAAACTAAATAAAAAGGTACAAAGCGGGATAGACAAAGAAGTGGTCTCCTCTGGCCAGAGGAGAGACGCGAAGAAGAAGGGCCCAAAAGTTCCTTTCACACACATTTATACCCCACTGTCCCACCTCCCCCCTTCCACAGACAACAAAGAAGAGACCAGGGGGGGAAGGTCAGTCTGCCGGAGGTGACACCTCCGATGTCGGGGTGGGTTTGGACGTGCTCTGGCCTTGGAGATTAAACTGAGGCCAACTGACATTCCTTCAGAGAAGCTGTATCATGGGAGTATGGGTCCACTGACTTTGCGGGAAAAGGAAAAGACATCAAACAGGAGTGGAAAGTTACAAATTGGGGTATTAAGTTGAATGAGATCAAAAAGCAAATATATGAGTATACATAATTCATCAATTTTGCCACCACACTAGTTTGGCCGTTTCCCGTCATATGACGGTTTTAGTGGAAGCCAAAATATCATCATCACCATTCACAATGAGAACAACCTTCTGATGACACACGGGCACAGTCTAAACTAAAGATTCACTTGGTTAAACGGCTTAAAGAAGGAAAACAAAACAAAAAAAAAACGTGAATAAAACATGAATTCATGACTTGATGTTGTTGTTCCAGTTGCTCGATCCATTTTTAAAACTGCTTTGGGGAGCCTGTTGGCACACGTTAGTGACAACTATGGACTAGAGGACTCATTGGAAAACTGTAAAAAACGGTTGTTATCCAATGTGTTAGTCCTTTGAGTTCACTTGGAAAAGGAAAATACGCTGCACTGACACTGGTACACTAAGCATTCAAATTTAGTTCCAGCACATTAAAGATGGAGGACAGCAGCAATAATAAGGCAATGTTAAAATAAAGTCAACCAGCCCTGAAATATTCCCTGGCCTTAAGAAAGCCAATGTGACATTTTCTAGAGTCTGATGTGAGAAATTAAAGATCATCTGGAATAGTTTGAACATTTCAAGGTTAAATCTGCCAAATGTGATGACAGTAAATGGCTTCATGTTCCATGCTAAAAGTAAAAAGTCAGACGGCAGCTGCAGTAAGTGGGGCAAGGTTTAATGCTTGGCCATGAGGGGAAGGGAGAGACACAAGTGGTTCAGATTTAAATGTGCTGTTCACTGTGCATGAAGTGAGGACCAACATCAACACAAGCACGTCTGCCAACTATTTCAGTGTTGAAACAGCCATCTTTGGGGGGGCGGAGCTAATGCCGCAGAGACAAAGAAGGAGAAATCGAGGGAAACGAGTCAAGAGTCTGAGTGACTTTTCTGAGTCAGTCCAAAGCACAGAATCAGTCTTGAGCTTGAGATGGATATGGAGAACTAATCTATCCACAGGCTGTGATTTAAAGCCAAGGTGAGCCCTGTGACATTTAGAGCTGATGAGGAATTTTAGCAGCCTTAGCCTTTTGTGTTGTGTCAACTACTCTGACACTGCCTTACACCGTTTAATTATCATGCAGTCACATCTAATAAGAGCACCGTTCTCCAACTTTAAAAGAGTCATGGTGGTGGCCGGAGAGGAGGGAGACAAACACAAATCAAGCCTGGATACTGAGTTATAATGATCATCTATGGTTGGACTGCAAGGCCGCCCCTCCATGCACGCAGAACACTGTGCGTAGGTAAGGGATGGGCACCTCTATCACAGCAGGGGCCAAACAAATCTGACTGTATCTGATGTGAGGGTCACATTATAAACATTCATGTCAGCCTTAAAATATTAACCAATCTGAGCATTAATGCAGGGGGGAAAATGTTGTTTTTCTTGTCAGTTTTTAGCCATTTTGTGTGTTTTTGGAGTCATTATGTTTGTGTTTTGTAATTTTTTGTATTGTTATTGTAATTATGTGTATTTTTCTGCATTTTCGTTGTCGATTTGTGCATTCTTGGGGTCAGTTTCTTTATTTTTGTTGTTGTTTTTTGTATTTTCCTGTCATTTTGAGCAATTTTATTGACAGTTTGTGTGTCTTTGTAGCTGTTCTGTAACGTGCTGTTTTTGGTGTTTTTGTAGTCATTTTTGTAAGTGGTTGTGTCCGTATGTTGTTGTCATTTTGGGTTTTATGAGTCATTTTTTGTTTTTTTCTAATTTCTTCTGTGCTTTTATGTATTTTGGAGTTATTTAGTTTGTTTTGGGAGTTATTTT